>NC_133538.1:214094281-214394281 GCF_048544455.1 Silene latifolia | reverse complement strand
ACTGTTTTGGGCTGATTATGGACCACCTCACCTCGTGTTCGCCGTTAACGCTTTAATCATCGACTGTTGTCTCCGTGCAAGGTAGACTCTTTCCATCCGTTTTAATTTCGAAATTTCCTCCGTGTGTTAATTAACTAGTTTTCTTGCCCGTGCGTTGCACGGATATTAAAATAATGTGTGATAAATTTCACAATAATATGGAATATAGACATATAGTACATCGTTAATGTCTAAGTTTTTATGTATGCCGCATGACCAACAAATAATTCCTGTTAACATAATATTGACATAAGAATAAAATTAAAGAATGTTTGATTAAAAAAATACTTTTTTGTAGGAAAATAAAACCAATATGAAGTTTATATATATATGATACTTGGACTGACAGTTTTTAGAAATTGTTCACTAATACCTGTTTGTTTTTCAATTGGTCAAGGAAAACAATAATATCTACTTTGCATAATCAACTCAATAATGCAACAAATCTCCTTCTTTAGAATAACAACCATAATTTAATTATTGTTGGGTCAAATGGTAGTTACGTAAAAACATTTATAGGTAGTTAAATATTATATCTCTCGGTCAAACTATAGACGTACCTTTGAATGTGAACCAAATTCTAACGCAATACTACATGGCTGGGGCTACTTATGAAACCCCCTCATAATAATAGTCTTGCCCCCCCCCCATCTTCTCATTTGAAAGAAAATCCTTCACGAAGACGCCTATTTTTCTTCCCTATTCACACACATGTTCTAAAACAATCTCATCCCTTGAAAGATCGATCCTCATCTTCGAAACTTCTCTCAAATTTATCCAACAAAGTGAAAAACTAAACCCCTACTTCTGGAAAAATCCACAATCCAATGGAAACTAACCCTTTCTCTCGAAAATGTTGTTAGAATTAAGATTTTACTTTAATTTGGATTGATGGGGTCAAGATTAAGTTTATCAGTATGATCTTTTGAGGTTTCTTCTTATTATTCATGTTACCTATATGTTTTAATGCAAGTGATATTTTGCTGATAAATAACCTTATTTATGATCACTATCGTCGTTAAACTCATCACCCTCCACAAATGCACCCTCCCTCCACCCCACTAATTTACCCGCAAAATAAAACATCATCCACTATGATTAGTTCTCACTACTTGAAACAACCTTCAATCCACTATCACTATCACTACCTTTCTGCCACGTTTTACATCTAAGAAGTCATAAATCACATTCATCTCCATGAAACACCAATCTTACTCTAGATGATATGGATCCTTGTCTCTCTTATCGAAGACAATTTATTTCTCCTTCAACAAAGAAAAGTTTAAGAAACAATCTTCCCTCTTATCTCTCTCCCTTTCCCTTCCTAGTCTTTTTCTCGTCCTCTCCCTTACCTCCATTCCAGATAATAAAACAAAATGTTTGTGTACTATGTTTGTAAACTGGATAAGTTTGAATAATATATATATATATATCCACGAACTTTGCTATTTATTTCATTTTGCATAAATAAATCTTACTACCTCCATCTCATTTTTATTGTCCTTTTTTCTTCAAATTTTATTATCTCATATTTGTTATCCCCTTTCTAGATCTAGTAGGAAAAACTTTACTCAACCAACTCGTCGTAATCAACCGCATTCCCACTCGAAACAACCTTTAGCCCACTACTTAATCCCTTCGGTCCACACATAAAACGGTCTAAAATGCAAGGCTTTCACATCACTCTTGAAAAGTTCATCTAACTAACAGAAAACTAACCGCTACTTTCAGAACTTCATCATTTTCACATCCCGTAAAGATTAAGTTGAACATGACAAAAAAAATGCAGAAACTTGGGTTTTATTTGATAACGACAGATTGAACATTTTTTGTAGCATTTTGAGAGTTTTTACACTATTTAAATAACAAATGTGCTATTTTGAGTGTTGATCAACATATTGAAATAGTAGATTGTGGTGTAATTTCCTGTTTTACATTATGACCTTCAATTAGTATATTATAAGAAAATAAAAGTTGAGGTTTTTTTATCTCTGAGGAAATTAAAGATCAAACTTTATCTTTATCATATTTATAATTAATATTCTTCACTTAAAATATATAAATTTAAGCAAGTTCAAATAAGTTAGCTAAAAGTTATAAATCAAAAATTGTACGAAGCAGTATAATCATTTTTTTATTAATATAAAATAAATGTCATAAACTTCATGAGGATATTAATGCAGTAGAGAACTATAGAAGAGTTGGCAAGTACGTGACCCCCTTTTAGGTTTAAATATTTTCATTTATTTTTATATTTTTGCCTAAAGGTGGTTAAAGCATCGTATTATGCATGACGAATATGAACCCTTCTCCAATTCGTATCTCTCCCCAAATTATAGTGATGATGTGCTCAATTTACACACACAAAAATATAGCATCAACAATAATGAGTTTGCTCCATATAATTGAATAGTACCATTTTTTATGCATGTAAATTTGTCAAAAGAAAAGCTTGAGAGAGACGGTCTTCACTATGTTAGGGAAAGACTACTCTTACCCTTTTATGTCTTTTTCATGAGTTTTCTTTTAATGTTGATTGTTGCTTGAATTGAATTTTAACTTTATACATATTTCTATAATAAGTGTATCTAATTTACCTTCAAGCCTCATTCAAATCTATATTATTACTCGTGGTACCATTTTTACTTTAAATTGTAAAACAATCGCACAATAAAGTTTTTCAAAATATTTACTCATTTGTCATAATATGATATTTCGATTCGCAAATTAGCAGCAACTTTCTTTATCTTTTAATACTCCTTGAAAAATAGATATCAAACTTTGTACTTATCAATAATTAGTGAATATCTTATTTAAATTTTGATTAATATATTTTTATATAATGATAAATGAATGTAAATAATATAATAATAAATTATCAATAGAAGTTGAAGTGTTTTGTGAGGAAAATAACTTTAAAATTAATAGGAGAAATACATATGACAATTGAAAAATAAACTTCGTATTATGTATAATTAAATATGACATTAGCAATAACAAAAGACGTATGTATTATGCATGCACATTTGGCCCAACCCAGTTCGCCCTAGGGCCTTTTAGCCTCATAATACCTCATTTTTTTAATCAGAAGTTGTTATAAAATTGGATATTATAAATATATCGAAGGTTTATTTCCTTCTAATTTAATAAAAAGTGAACAAATACTAATGAATAATTTTTTAATATTAATAAATTGTAGATAATTAATTTATTTCATGTTTTTAATAATAAAATTGTAAAATAATTAATTAATTCTCATTTCTAATAGGAAAATCATATTCCTAATTATAATAGAAAATTTTTAAATAATTATTATCTCCTAATTCTAATAGTATAATTGGAAAAAAAAAACCTTAATAAATTGTTAATTTATTTCCTATTTCTAATAGGAAAATGGTAAAATAATTAATTAATTCTCATTTCTAATAGAAAAATTATATTCCTAATTATAATAGAAAAATTATAAATAATTAATTATCTCCTACTTCTAAATAATTAATAGTATAATTAGAAAAAAAAAACCTCCTTTAGTTATATATATTGATTGATTGATTGATTGATTCAGATTTCGATTTCTAATTGTTTTTTTTCTTAATTGAAGTTGATGTTCATTTATCATTATGAATAGTCGGGTAGTTTAATAATCAATTGAGTAAAATTTGCATCATCTTTAATTAGGGTTTTGTTAATTTAGCGCCTTATTGTTGGATTTCAAAATTCGTATTTATTTCGGGCATTTCTGTAGACTTTTGTGATTATATGTCATTCTGAATAATGGTAATTTGATTGAAAGAACACAATTTTGGGTCCCTGTGTGTAATATTGAAGTTGTGGCTACCATTTATTTTTCTTTTTGTATTAGCATTTGGTTAATCGTACTCTATGGTGCTATTAATGTTAAGTTGATGACTACATTGAGTTGGTTTTACCCTCGTCTTGTTGTCCCTTCGAGATATTTACATGGTCAGGTTTCTTTAAACCACTACTACAATTTAAGGCTACGAGAACGCCTCTAAGAGAACGGTTGATAGCGGAACCGGTCTCTTTGTTATAAATTAACAAAGATAACGGTTGTTTCTTCCAACCGTGCTCGTAAATTAACAAAGAGAACGGTTAGGTTTGACCAACCGTCTTAAAAGAAATAAGAGACCGGTTAATATTTAGAACCGTTCTCCTTTAAAAACAAAGAGCACGGTCCCTCCTTATCAACCGTTCTATTTGTTAATTTGTGAATCCTAAATAATATCGAACTTCACCGCACATACAACTTCCATTGCTTCTTTCGAACACCAACAATCCAACCTTCTTCTCTTCATTACCCAAACCTGGTGAACACCAATCTCATCCACGCAAACACCACCCATTATTGCTCCTCGCCTCGGCGAGTCTCGATCAGACTCCATCGCGACACCCCATCCACCTCGACGAACCCTTCAATCGCACAAGTTCGAAAAGCACGGGTTTTCGGATTATCGCCATTGAAGTCGCCACCGAAATGGATGCGAGGTTATTTTTGTTTCCTCTTAATCGTTCATAATGAGTCTCATCTTAAATCATGGGTACTAATACTACTTGTTATCAAAATCGCCAGTTTCCGACTTTCCATTTGCTATCAAAATCGATTTGGGAATTCAGGTATATTTCATCATCTAGGTATTCGATTTTCAGTTTTGGATATATATTTGAGGTCTAATTGAATTATATGTTGGCCGTCACACGCCAACAACGGCGAGACAACAATGACGAAGCAACATCTCTTTCTCCCAATTTAGATCTATTTTTATCTGCTTTTAGTATTGTTATTGTTATTTTATTTTAAATTCTTAGATTTAAGTGTAGAATTTGTTAGATTTTATTTTAAAATCTTACTTTAGTTGATTTTATATAGGATTGTTGCATAGTTCCGTAGTTGTATTTTTGGTTTAATGCGAGAGGATGGATCGTGAACTGTGAAAGGCTTCACCGGATCTTGTATGCTTGTTATTATTACAATAGTTGTAGCATTAGTATCTGAATATGATCAGTTTACATTTTCAATTGGTTACTCCAATAAGATTTTTGCTCTTCCATTCACATTCTGCTACCAAATTTTCCTTATAAATGCGAAAACTCAATCTTCGTGAATTCTTACAGAGTTGCCATTGTGCATCGTTACTCTCTGAAGTTTAACGTATATAATTGAATTTGTTATTGATTTGCCTACAGGAGTTGCCATTGTGGTATGCTAAGAAGGCATCTGCCAAAAAGAAAGAGAGTGAGTTTCTTCTTTATTACGAAGTCTACTTTTTTGGATAAAATCGTAATGTATCTATATTATGCGTGAAGTTGTTTGCCAAAGAGTTGGGAATAATTTATGCTCTAGAAGGCTATATTTTTGAGGTGTATGTGCAAGAATATGATTAAAGAAAGATTTTCATATTTTATGTATCTTAGCGAAAACAATTGGTAAGTTAGTGGTAATGTTAAAAAATTTCACTTATTTCTTTGTGGTATGTGGTATGCTCATTGTAAATTTATATAGTCGTATAGGAACTTGTATGTCATGACTACCTTTCATGTGGTTTAGGATCCAAAGATGCTCAAAATAAAAAATTGAAGCCAATGAATTAGTTGAAGCTGACCAGAGCAATGCAAGGGAGTTTATGGGCTGAGATCTAGAAGCTAGGAGAATCCTCAAAGTATGTATTTGTTTTCTTGTAGCGCCGAACCTTTTCTGGTATATCTAGTATTTGAATGATGATTAATCTACATATGGCATCATCTCTAAGTTTTGAGTGTTGTTCAGGGAGAAAGGACATTAAAGCCGAGTTCAATGTGATGGCCTCTGCTCTATCGAAAGAAATGGGAATGGTGGAGGCTCATTTAAGTCGTTGGAAATATATTGCTCAAGAGTCCCTGTCTTTATGTGAACAAACAGTTTCTCATAAAGCATTACTGAGTGAGAGAAGGTATTGTTTGGCTTAGGTTTATTAGAGAATCCCAGTAGCTGTCTAGCCGATGTTCTTATGGTGCTTTGCTCCTTGGTTTTCATGCAAACATATGTTGGTAGTAACAAGTTTAATTCAATAGGAAGGTTTGTATTTTGTATTTTTTTTTTTCAATAGGATTTGTCCTAATGGTTCAAATTAAATCGGAAGGTTTTTGTGTAAAAATTGCTGGAGTTTTTGAATTGTAACAGGTTTAATTCTTATGAGCTATACAATTCAATCATGTAGGGTTACGATAAAAATAGAATTTTTTTTTTTAAAAACAAAATTAACAACCAGGACGGTTAGTACCATCACAACTGTTCTCTTTGAAAAGGTAGAAATAAGGCGGCAAAAAATATAAAATTCTAACAAAGAGAACGGCCTTATCAAAGAGACCGGTTCTTATATGCAACCGTTCTGCGTGTTATATCAAAGAGAACGGTTGTGGAGCTCGGCCGTTCTGATTGTTGTTACAAAGAGACCGGGTTGACTTGATTTTAACCGTTCTCTTATATCAAAGAGAACGCTTGGCCACAGGACGGTCCAAAGTGCCTATAAGAACGGTTAGAGACCGTTCTCTTTGATCATTTTTGTAGTAGTGAACTTGTTAACGTAGTTGTTATAATCCCTCTATTCCTTTCATTTTCTTACCTTTTACCTTTTATATTCTTTATGTTATGAGGGGTACTTTAATCAAAGGCAAACTAATGATTGGGACGAAAAGAGTATAAAGTTTGTCAACTCGACTCACGTAAGAAGAGCACATACGTACACAGTAAGTCTTGTTTAAGACGGGCACTATCTGTCTTAAGCTTAAGATGGGTTAAATATTGTATTTGACCCGTGTTAAGCTCAAGACGGATAATGCCCATCTTAAATGAGAATTTAGGATACACCAAATAACCAATGTATACAAATAACCAATGGAGGGAGTACTATATTTCTCAATTTTTGAGCCTTAATTCATGAGTTGTGTGTTTTTATTTTCTAAGATACTCCTTTGTTGCATTATTATCATTATAAGTACTTCGTATAAGGTTATTTAAGATGAGAGAACTCAAAAAGAAAATCCATTTTCTACCTCGGGGGAAGGTTATGGATCCGAGGGGAGAAAAAAAAAGAACATAAGCATGACACTTATAATTGATATTTGTCAAATTTCTGATTTTGTTTTAGGTAATCGGGAATCGGGAATCGGGCTCATTTTGACTATTCGACGTCACGGCGCGCTAAATATTTCGGTAAGATAATGTCTACCACATTGAAATTTTGAAGGATGTACTTATTCACTATGTTTATATTAGCGATGCATAAGTATATATTTGGTAGTCATTGACGGTCTTATTGATAATAATCTGATTATTGTAGATTGTGTGGAACAGGTAGGCGTAATACTGAACATACGCTAGGACCCTTGGAGTATTAGTACTTTTGTGTTCTATATTAAGAGCTAGACTGCTGATAGCTGGCACTCCATAGTTTAATGAATTTTTACAGATGTGAATACCAACCGAGTGTTGGTATTTCAGCAAAGAACATCATCAAGATTTATTGTGGTAAACAAACCGACTTATTTTCCTTTTCTGGCACATCTGTGCTTTAGCATGCCCAACTATTATTGTTGGATGGATCACTCAAAGTGCAAGGTACATACAATTTCATACTTTTATTCATTCAATTTGAGTATACATCAATCTTGGTAACCCCCTTAACTGAACTGAAATGGACTTTGGTGTATCTATGTTACTTCTAAAAAAGAAAACTTCAGTGAAGTACTTTCTGGATTATTAAATATGTTCTACAAACATTAGTGGACGTCTTTTGAGCATCGTCTTTCTTCCCTTAAAGCTCACATTACTGATTTGTTTTGTAATTTGGGATGATGGAATTGGATTTCAGAGTGGGTAGTGGTCAAACTGATACAATTTGGTGGGTATGTTTACTTCTCTCACCATATCTGGTACAAATCTTGTACCATACCCGTCACTGTTTTCCCCTAATTGACTTTATTGTTTCTTTTACTCAATTTAGCTTCTAAGATAAAAGAGTATTATAAGAATTGCACGCTTCTTTTTTTATTGAACATTTGAATGATCCATACTTATTATTTCTTCTGATAAATTTAACTTTGATTGTGTTAAAGGAAGACTCGCAGAAAGTTAGAAATTGGTAGAAATGGGTCTACCAAAAGATTATGTTTGTATATGATGTATTTAGGGTGTTGATAATATTAATCATCTCGTTTCTTTTTTTTTATTGCAGCATGAAGTGTTTGGCTTTGGTCAATGACTTTAGGAGTCAGGTTCTTATACTTGTACTCTAGTTGTGCTCCGTAGGACTCTTGTAAAAGAAAGAGCTTCAGATCTATATCAAAAGGAAAGGTGTTCACTACAGTTCTGATGGTTCTGGTGTATTAAAGACGAATGTAGGATGGTGAGCTTGTTGGATAGGCCATAGATGCTCAATACAAGGATTGAGCTAAAAATTAAGGCGCGCCTTGGAATCTTCACTTTTTAAGGTTGCGAGTTGTAATTTAATGCTATTACAAATGTTAGTTTAAATAATACAAGCTTCTTAAAAAACGGTGTATTTACGGTTCCTTTTTAATGAAATTATTGGCTTTTATAAAAATGTTGCATCGTCTATACAAAAAATGTTGCATAATCGATAGCAAAGGTGTTGCATTTATTTGGCAAAAGTGTTGCTTTATTTAATGACAAAAATGTTACAAATGGTTAAGAAAGTGTTGCTATCTAAACAACAATAGTGTTGCAATTGCTTGTAGAAGTGTTGCCTTTTAAACAACATAAGTGTTGCAATTGCTTATAATAGTGTTGCTGGAAAAAAGTGTTATACTAAAACAAAGTGCAACACTTTGTTAAATTGTTACTTTTGATGATAAAGTGTTGCAATAAGTGTTGCATTGAGCTATTGCAACATTTTCATGGTGTTGCTATAAATTCATTTTGTAGTAGTGGATGCAATCCTAAAACAGATGAAGTTGTTGGATGAATGTGGGATGTTGAAAGGTATAGTGTCTGGTAAGGGAAAGAGGAAGATAGGTGGGGCTAGTAGTACAGTTCCTTATTTTGCAGAAGAGGTTCATACTGATCTAAAGGGTAAGGGTGTTCATCTGATTCATGAACAAAATCTTCTTGATGGAATTAAAGCAATCATTGATACTAAGCTTGATGCCTTTGAGGGGCATATACTTGAGAAGATGGATGAGAAGTTGGCTATTGGAAGTTCTGTTGAGGGAGCTCTAAGTAACACTGATATGATGAAAGGGATCAACGACATAATGAGATGGATGCTGTTAATCAGTCGTAAGCTTGACAAAGTGCTGCCTAAAGCTCCGTTGCAATAGCTCAATGTAACACTTATTGCAACACTTTATCATCAAAAGTAACACTTTAACAAAGTGTTGCACTTTGTTTTAATATGCAACACTTTTTTCCAGCAACACTATTATAAGCAATTGCAACACTTATGTTATTTAAAAGGCAACACTTCTACAAGCAATTGCAACACTATTGTTGTTTAAATAGCAACACTTTCTTAACCATTTGTAACATTTTTGTCATTAATTAAAGCAACACTTTTGCCAAATAAATGCAACGCCTTTGCTATCGATTATGCAACATTTTTTGTATAGACGATGCAACATTTTTATAAAAGACCAATAATTTCATTAAAAAGGAATCGTAAATACGCCAATTTTTAAGAAGCCTGTATTATTTAAACTAACATTTGTAATTGCATTAAATTATAACTTGCAACCTTAAAAAGTGAAGAGTCTAAGGCGCGCCTTAATTTTTAGCTTAATCCTCGTATTAAGCATCTATGGCCTATCCAACAAGGTCACCATCCTACATTCGTCTTTAATACACCGGAACCATCACAACTGTAGTGAACACCTTTCCTTTTAATATTAATATGAAGCTCTTTCTATTACAGGAGTCCCATGAAGCACAACTAGAGTACAAGTATAAGAACCCGACCTCCTAAAGTCATTGACCAAAGCCAAACACTTCATGCTGCAATAAAAAAAAGAAACGAGATGATTAATATTATCAACAACCTACATACATCATATACAAACATAATCTTTTGGTAGACCCATTTCTACCAGTTTCTAACTGTCTACGAGTCTTCCTTTAATACAATCAAAGTTAAATTTATCAGAAGAAACAATAAATATGGATCATTCAAATGTTCAAAAAGAAAAGAAGTGTGCAATTCTTATAATACTCTTTTATTTTAGAAGCTAAATTGAGTAAAAGAAACAATAAAGTCAATTGAGGGAAAACAGTGACGGGTATGGTACAAGATTTGTACCAGATATGGCGAGAGAAGTAAAAATACCCACCAAACTGTGGCAATTTGACCACTACCCACTCCGAAATCCAATTCCATCATCCAAAATTACAAAAACAATCAGTAATGTGAGCTTTAAGGGAAGAAAGATGATGCTCAAAAAATGTCCACTAATGTTTGTAGAACATATTTAATAATCCAGAAAGTACTTCACTGAAGTTTTCTTTTTTAGAAGTAACATAGATACACTAAAGTCCATTTCAGTTCAGTTAGGGGTTACCAAGATTGATGTATACTCAAATTGAATGAATAAAAGTATGAAATTGTATGTACCTTGCACTTTGAGTGATTCATCCAACAATAATAGTTGGGCATGCTAAAGCACAGATGTGCCAGAAAAGTAAAATAAGTCGGTTTGTTTACCACAATAAATTTTGATCATGTTCTTTACTGAAATACCAACACTCGGTTGGTATTCACATCAGTAAAAATTCATTAAACTATGGAGTGCCAGCTATCAGCAGTCTAGCTCTTAATATAGAACACAAAAGTACTAAGGCTCTAAGGCTCTTAGCGTATGTTCAGTATTACGCCTACCTGTTCCACACAATCCACAATAATCAGATTATTATCAATAAGACCGTCCATGACTACCAAATATATACTTATGCATCACTAATATAAACATAGTAAGTAAGTACATCCTTCAAAATTTCAATGTGGTAGACATTATATTACCGAAATATTTAGCGCGCCGTGACGTCGAATAGTCAAAATGAGCCCGATTCCCGATTGTTCTTTCAATCAAATTACCATTATTCCGAATGACATATAATCACAAAAGTCTACATAAATGCCCGAAATAAATACGAATTTTGAAATCCAACAATAAGGCCCCAAATTATAAAAACCCTAATTAAAGATGATGCAAATTTTACTCAATTGATTATTAAACTACCCGACTATTCATAATGATAAATGAACATCAACTTCAATTAATAAAAAAGCAATTAGAAATCGAAATCTGAATTAATTAACACACGGAGGAAATTTCGAAATTAAAACGGATGGAAAGAGTCGAACTTACATGGAGACAACAGTCAATGATTAAAGCGTTAACAGCGAACACGAGAGATGAGGCTGACGGTCGATATGTGCACTCTATATACACGCTAGGTGATTGAAGAGGAAGTCGAAGTTGGAGAAAATTAGAAATTTAGAGTATTTGTTAACTGACAGCAAGTATGGTAAGGCTTTCGTTTTCTGGATGATAACCAATTAATCGGTGTTAACAATAAATATTGGGTTCAAGTTATATTGGATTCGGGTCAAACTTGAGTTTTGAGTTCGGGTGTTGGGTTGAGTATGGGTACTAGTCGGATCGCGTCATTTTTACCAAGTCTAGTCAAACCTATAATAAAAGTTATTCTGCATATCAGTCAGAACTCCCTTTTTTCGTTAAAAATAAAACATTCAATTTAATTGGTAGTTGAGACTTGAGATTAGAGCTGGCAAGTCTGATCCGACCTGGCAGAACCGAGAATATTGTGAACCAAAACCGACTCGATAACGACCCATAACCCGACACGACATGATAATCAGTAACCCGAACCCGACCCCATCCGATATGAACACGACCATGTATTGGCCTGCTTAAATTGATGACCCGATATTTATTAAGGTTAATATTGATGAAATTGAAAGCGATTTAGTCTAGTTTGATACCTTTGACTTATTAATGAAGTAATTAAACCAAATAGTGGTTGAAAAACTAATTTTAGTGGTCAAAAATTGAAGTATGCGATAAAATCGCTAGACTCGACAGTGACCCGACCCGATATATCATTTGACCCGAACCAAACCCGACTCGACCCGATAGGGTATGCTAACCTAATATGACCCGACCAGACTTGACCCAGCCAAATTGACTCGATTGCCACCTATACTTGAGATTAGGTAGTGTTTTAAAGGTTTGAAATAGCAACATTTAAAGAATGTTTATGAATAATTTATGTTTTATAGCTTTGAAATAACAACATTTAAATAAAAATGTTGCAAAAGCATGCTAATTATGCAACATTTTATAAAAAGTGTTGCATTTTTTGCCCAAATATGCAACATTTATGCTAAAATGTTGGAATTGACTATATTTTTAACATTTTTAGAAAAGTGTTGCAATCAAGAACCGTTTTATCTAAAATACAATAGTTTTAAAAAATGTTGCAGGTAAAATGTTGCAATAACTTCTTTTAGTAATAGTGATCAGACATGTAATCCTCACAAACAACTGGTTTGACCAATTTTCTAATCACACCCTTTTATTTCATAATAGATGACAACCACATGTAATACGGTATAATAATTGTCCCATCCACAGTAGGTTTAGAGACATGATTAAGTACATATTCAATATGATCAAAAATCAAGAATAGAACATTTACCTTGTCCACATTGAGAATATGATAGAGCAGCCGAATCTCATGATTGTGCACCTTGCTCTTCCCCTTCTTTCGTGGTAGAAGAGATTTTTGAATCACATTCAACCATAGTTTAGCGATTGAAGAAAGAGAGGAAGGTGCTACCTGAGAGCTAAGTACTGCATTCTCATCAAAGAACCGCTTATAACGCAATTTCGCCTCCTCATAAACCGACTTCCACCCATCCCAAGCCTGAATTTCAATTTTTTCAAGACTAAGACCCATCACATTATCAAGATCTTCCATAGTTACCTTGACAAATTTCACACCAAAATTTGCAGTCAAGGTCTTCTTGTCAACCTTCAACGTTCCCCAGAACTGAGCAAGCTGTACAGGGAAAATATCATGGGGAGTAGCAAGAAGTTTACCCCAATCTTGAAATTCCAGATCATCTTTAAAACCTCATAGAGCAGGAGAATCGCTATACCAATTGGTCTTAAAGAGACGACCATAGAACAGAGGATAGCGTGATACTTTACGGACCTGTTTTAACTCGTTCTTAGTGAGTCTAATATCATCGAAGGCTTGATATACGGTCTGGTTTTCAAACAAAATAGCACTTGTTTCTGAGTCCCCTTCTTCAATCCTTTCAACCTTTGGTTTCTTGCCAATAGAGAGATGTGACAGATCCAGAGATGATTCAGAGTGAGTTGACTCGGTGTCAGAAACATGAATAGAAGAGCGAGTACGAATGTTGCTTTTAGGTGTTTAGGTTTCTTTCTTGGGTGCCATGGTTGTTGGTGTGGGTGTTATCGGTGTTTGAACGGAGAGAGGATGTAAATTATGACGGTTTAATGGTTAAAGGTGAAAGGTTTTATAGGGAGTGGTGAGAGGGTTATGGGAAGTTGTGCTTTGGTAAAAAGGAAAGTGATGTGACGTGAAGAAGGTAAAAGATAGAGAAGGATTTTAAAAATTAAGTTTTGGTAGATAAGTTGTACCGCAAAATATTTTTCACATTCTTTTCCTACGTACAATTCCATAACATAAGAGCTTTCCTAAAATGATGAGAAGATATTTTGTGACGGAATATTTTGTGAGAGACTTAAAGACACAAAACACTGACAAATTGTGACACCCCCACATACCAAGGTGCATTACCAGGGCCACCCTAACATGAGAGACCGTCACCATCTCGGTTTCCCGAGGCTAGTATATCAAAGTTACCATTCCAAAACAACATTTATTAAAGTATAAAGAATTAACGGTTACATGTTCCAAAACCAAATCCAAAACAATGTTCACTAGTACTCAAACAACTGAAACTAAAACGATAAATCTCATGACAGCGGAAGCTAGACTCGAAGTGATGACTCGCATCTCGTCCCCAAAGCTAAAGACAATCATCTCCTGTCACAATCTGCTCACCATCCTCGAATGGATCACCATAGATTTACAAACCAACAACGGGGTCAGTTTACTGCGTAATCAAAATTAGACAAGTACGATAAGATAAACAGATGTTCACAAACCACCTTCAACTCCCAATGTCATCACGTAACTGACTACATACTAAAGTGTTTAGCCTTGCTAATAGGGGACCGCAGCCGTACCCACCTAAGCCCCACTCATTAACGAGCGATAACCCTGTTCATTAATGTGCACATCCCCTCCTGTGGCAGGTTCCACAGAGTGCAAAACTAGGGCGTGAAGCCACTCCCACAAGTTACTCCACTCAGCCGAGGACGCACATCGCGAACATCATCATCAACCATCACAACACCAACACCAAACTCCAATCTAACAACAGCTAATAATCACAATATCAAACGTACAAACAATTACAACACAATCTTAAATAAATTAAACAGTAAACCGAGTAGGGAAACCCTACCTTCTCGCAATCTGTTATGCCGTAGCCAATCATACAAATGCACAACGAGTAACACATCATCACCTACAATAATGATAATCAACAATCAACAACACATACGATGACCAAATCCTAAACCCCCAAATTAACCCACACTAGGGTTTGCTAACTTATAAGAACAACAATATATCGACAAATATAAGACACTTACTACGGCGATTGACACGGAATAAGATGCCAGAACCCACAATCGATGACCTTTGCCTTGGAATTGATGGAGATGATTAGAGGAGAATGAAATGTAGTTTAGGTTTTGGAAGAAATGATTTTAGAAACTGACAAATGACTTATATATAATCTCTAATCATTTTAATCAAAACCGCAAAAATAACCCGTAACAGACCAGGCACTAGGCCGAGTACCTGACGTACTCGACCGAGTACGACCTACTCGACCGAGTACCAACATGCTCGGTCGAGTGGTGACATTCCAGAACCCAAACTCACGACACCAGAACACATACACGGCCGAGTAACCCTACTCGACCGAGTCCCCTATGATCCAAAACCTGTGGTATTACATAAATATCTTGTAAGAATATATCATACTACATATGAGAAACTATTTCATTACGAGTAATATTTTTATACTAAAAATATCGAGAGTATTTGGAAGAAATTCAAAAATACGAGAAATAATAAAATATTGAATCATATGATATAAGATCTATTTTATAAACATATTTCTACTTCTTGAATAAACACAAATCGACTAAGATTTTAATACCAATGTACACGTACAAATTATGCATCAAATATGTATTCACCTTACATAATACGAACATAGTTCAACTTTGTCCAGAACTCGTCAATCATTGACGGAAAGTAAACATTCAGATGTCAACTATCATTAATTAAGCCAATTTCTAGATGTAGTTTAGCCAAACGTTCACTAGCTAAAGGCTTAATAAAAATATCGGCCTTTTGATTGTCAGTAGGACAAAAGATTAACTCAATGTTTCCATTTTCGACATGGTCTCTAAGAAAATGATGACGAATATCTATATGTTTAGTTCTAGAATGTTGGGCAGGATTTTTGGAAATAGCAATTGTGCTAATATTTTCACAATAAATCGGTATGCATGCAAAAATCACCCCATAATCACGTAATTGTTGTTTAAGCCAAAGTAATTGAGAACATACCAGTGATGACGCAGTGTACTCACTTTCAGTTGTAGATAATGCAACCGTGGCTTGTTTCTTAGATCCCCATGTGATTATGCTAGAATCAAGGAACGTTGCTATTCTAGATGTACTTTTTCTAACTATATAACATCCTCCGAAATCAGCATCTAAATATCCTTTATGATCAAAACTATCGAACATAGGATAAAATAGATAAAGTTTACTTGTTTCGACAAGATATCGTAATATACGCGATGCGTATATTTTATATATGATTTTTACCCTATATTTACACGCATTTCTGTGTTATTTATGTAGTGATTAGCTACAATTGCCCCCGAATAGTCTACTTTGGTTTGTCCTATATTAATTGCAGGCATGAACCGGAAAGGAGTGAAATTGAGCCTGAACCTGTCCCAATCGAACGCATTTTGAAGAAAGAAGAATCGGAGCTTGGAATCTGTCACTTATAGATGCGTGAAGTGGCTTAGGAAGGTGTTCAAGAATTTATCTGTGCCAATACAGCTCGATCGACTAAGTTGGCTGCTGAAACTGGTCGATCGAATGCTTTATCATGCTAAAGATCCTCGATCGAGTTGTTCCTGTACTCGATCGAGATGGGGTGTTTTATGGTTCCTCGATCGAACACTTAATGTTCTCGATCGAGATGTTTGGTCTGGAGTTCCCCCGATCGAGTGGTTTTATTCTGCTCGATCGAGTAGGTTCAGCCATAAGGAGTATTTTACGCAAAGATATTTTATTTCCTATCTTTAGAATAAATAGGATGACGACAGTAGAACAAACTATCACTTCTTTTACCTTTAATTTCTAGATCTAAAAACTTCCTCTTCTTACCTTTTCTCTCATTCCTTCTTTATACTTTAGACCTAATTACTCAATTGCTACTCTTTTGTATCGGTAAACTCGAATCTTTAGTTTAATTATTCATTATTGCAATTATTGTTCTTGCTCTTTTCATACTTTTCCCCCTTTTATTCTTTCTCTTTATTTTACCTAGCAATTATCCATGCTTAATTCTTTTATTTCATTTATTGTTATTGATTCTTTAATGATTATGCTTAGCTATCTCTATGCTAGGACATAGGGGACCCATGGTAACTAGGGAATCATGAATAGGTGATTAGGATTTGGTGTAATTTTAGTGTTTGTTGTTAATCATTGCAATTAACTGTAATTAGCTGCTTGAGTCGACGCATTTAGCTAGTTAATTTCGTTATGCCCTAACCTAGATCGAGAGATTGGAAGGGATAGGACCTGTAATGAATATTAGGGCATGTCAGTGAGGGTAAAAGCTAAGCTAGTAATGTTTTAGGGCGAATAGCGGACCGAGAGGACCTTTTCATTACCCTGCAGACCAAACTTATGCTGACCTGTGACCCTAGATTGGATTCCTGGAAAACTATGGTGAACCGACTGTCCTAGTTATCTCTCTTTATCTGCCAATTTCTCTACATTTTAATCCTTGTCTCTTCTCTACTCTCTTCCCTTACAACTTTGTAGTTAGGAACTCAAACAATCAAAACCCCAAGAAACGGTTACTTAGACAGACTTAGTTTAGCATACATTTTCCCATCTCCCTGTGGATTCGATACCCGACTGCCTCTACTACATTTTATAGGGACCAGTTGGTTTTATTATTGATAGGGTTGCGACAGCCGTGTCAAATTTTGGCGCCGTTGTCGGGGAGGTGGCGTAATTTTTTTGCTTTATTCTAAGTTTGTCTGTCATCTCAAGGAATTTATTCCTTGAGACTGATCTCATATTTTTCTCTAGTGCTTTAACTGTGCTGCAGGAAATCTGTCCTAGAAGAGGACATTACCATACCTGCTGTTCTTTTAACTTTATTGCTAAAATGCCGAACATCGCCAGTCACTCAAAACCTACGGTGGATTCTCTACCTAAAGGTTTCCTGCTTCCTACTACAGACGTGGGCACCTTTGGAATTCATCCATCCTACTGGTGAGGATCCATGTAAGCATATAGAGCTGTTTACGGAGTATTGCTCTACTATTCCTTTAGCTGCTGGGGTGACACAGGATAGGGTCAAGGGAGTCCTTTTTCCTTTTTCTTTGACTGATGACGCCCGGGAATGGTTAAGAGACTTGGATAGGGAAGCTGCTGGTGTTACTGACTGGAATTCCTTAGCCTTAGCCTTCTACAGAAGGTATTTTTCACCAGTGCACTAAAGCGCTGAGAGTCCAAATCACCACTTTTACACAATTGGCCACCGAAGATTTGAATAAATCTTGGACTAGGTACAAGAAGTTAGTTCGCTCTGTGCCTCATCATGGTTTCCAACGATGGTTCCTATGCACCCAATTTTACAATGGGTTGTATGCTGATCAAAGGGTCGTGTTTGATAATGCAGCCAAAGGGAGATTTCAGAAAAATGTTGAAGATGACAAGGGATGGCGTCTTATTGAAGAAATGGCCATTCATGTAGCTGACTATGGGAATCCCAGAGAGGGTAGATGAGTGAATGAAAGAGCTTGCGAATCTCTAGTGGCTGAAGTGGACAGTCTTAGTGGAAGATTTGATAATTTTGATATTCTACAAACTTCAAGTGGACATGAGCAAGTTCATGCTATGATTGAGCAAGAGGTGATTTGTGGCCAATGCGGTACCTAAGGACACGATCCTATTACTTGTATGGCGGATGTGGAGCGATTTTGTGCATACCAACAATACAAGCACGAAGTTCCGTTCTCCAAACTTTATGAAGATTTAATCAAGCCAAGTACTTCTAGCCCTCTTACTCCAATGCCACAACGAGTCAATTTACCTTCTACAAATGTAGAATTTGTGGAGCTGAAGTCTTTGGTGCTATCCCTAGCACTTCAACTCGAGCGAAATTCCGACAGAGCTGAAAATTGTCTAGAAAAGTTGCAAGACCAAGTCGCGCAACTTACTTCCGAGCAATTAAATTAAGTGAATCGCTCATCTCTTTGCGACTTGCTTAATGCAATCAATCTCCGAAGTGGTCTTACTTATGATGGACTGAAAATGCTGATAAACTTGTTGATGAAACTCCGGAAACTATTTTGGAAGAACATATTGACGACGTCCCTGCTGAACATCGTCCAAATGCTCGATCGAGTGAATCTGGTACTCGATCGAGTAGTTTCTCCTCTAAAATTCCTTGATCGAGTGATGTAAGATCTTGATCGAGGAGTGCTTAAATAGAAGAACTCAATTGAGAGGTCTATGCTCCTCGATCGAGTGGAAATTGTACTCGATCAAGTACAAGTAGCAGCGAAGATGCTGTTTTGACGTCTAAACTTGCTGATGTGTCGTCTTCCCCTGCTCCAGAGATGCCATGTTTAGACAAAGGTAATGAGTAAGTGTACTACCCAGGATATTCAAGGACTCTGTTGACCGACCATGTTGACCAAGACAGACAGTAAGGATGAATGGGTGAGGGATCAGGCTTATAACATGAGATTTATAGGATTGCTTACTCGACTTATTAGAGGCTACTCGGCCGAGTGTCACCTATACTCGACCGAGTAGAGCCTACTCGGCTGAGTACTCCAGTACTCGACCGAGTATGGCTGCTTTCTACGCGATAATATAAAACGCAAGTTCGCGAGATTCATTTCATTTCCCATTTCCTCGACACTTCCTCTTTCTCTAACCCTAGCCTACCTCCCTCTCCTATCACCCCATCTCTACACACTCTCATGTATATAGCCTAAACCTCCACCATGGGAAGGACAGGATTTTCTTGGGAAGGATGGCATGCGTGGTTGTCGTCTATGTCACCGTCGATGCGCGTTGTTAGGTAAGTCTCTACCTTGTGTCTCTTTTGGCTAGTTTATTGAGGATAGTTGTGTAATAGGAAGTGATTATCATTGTAGGATGCATATTGGAGTCCTACTTGGCTGTGTATGGATGTCTTTCATGGTTTGTGACGAGGTAGGGTTTCCTTACTCGGTACTGTTAATTGATTGAGATTATTATTGTTTCATAATTATTGTTATCTGCTGATCATCGGTGTCCGGGTGTTGTTGTGACGGTGTTGGTGTGGAGATGTTGTGACAACTATGATGCTGTGTGTGTTGTGTTTGTGGTGGAGTCACTTGCGGGAGTGGCTTCACACCCTAGTTCGCCCTCCATGGAACTCGCCACGGGAGGGGATGTGCACATTAAGGGACAGGGATTGTTAGTCGCTCATTGATGAGCTGGACTAGGTGGGATGGGCTGCGGTGACCCACTGGCGGCGAGGATTACTTGTTGCGATGGGTAATCTGGCAGGGCTACACACTTCAGTGTGTAGTCGGTTAATGTGCGAGATCGGGAGACTGGGTTAAAGGATGATCAGCTGGTTACATTGTTTATTTGCTTTACGTTTGATTGGTCGTTACTGACCCCGTGTTGTTTTGTGGTATCTGCGGTGATCCATTCGGGGATGGTGAGCAGCTGGCTTAGCAGGTACTGTTGCTTGTGGCTGCTAGGATTGAAGGGATCGAGTCATCACGCTACTGGTCTAGAAGTGTTGTAACACGAGTGTAGTAGTTCTTATCTTTTTTATAGAGGGATGTATACGTAGTTATGTTGTATAAACACATTAATGCAATGTAAATGTTCTTTTGTTGTCCTATTTGATCTACTTCCTCGGGAAACCGAGATGGTGACACCTTCAGACACGGGGATGGTCCTTGGTAAGGCATTCTGGTGTACGGGGGTGTTACAAAGTGGTATCAGAGCCGCCCATTTTGAAACCTGAACCAATGAATCTAATGAATGTAGGGTATCAATTAAAATGAACCTGGTGTATGTGCGTTGGGAGCCCCAGCCGATGCTAGATTTTGGGTGTGTAGGCGCTCTCATTTCAAAATCATGGCCCCATCGAACTTAAGCCAGACACGGGCAAAAGGGGTAGCAAGTAAGAGTCGTTGATTGATTAGTGATGGTTGTCGTGTGCATATGTGTTTATGATGTGTGTCAAGGTGTGTGTGGAAAAGTTTAGAATGGGTGATTGGATTGATGCAATGTGTGACCAAAGGTAAGTCAATTAATTTGTTTGACGATGGTTGCGTTGTGTGATGATTGCTGTCTTGTAAATGTGGTTAAGGTGTATACCTTGTGATTAGCGGGATGTGTGATGATGTAGTATAGGAGCTAAACCTTTCAGGTACAGTAATTAAATTGCTACATATGATTAAAGGTGTAATGTAATCGTTTCATAGCAAAGTGAGGAATGAAGGTAGAAATGATGATCGAATTGGTAATGTATGTACAAAATTCGTGTGGATGTGTGTTTATGTGGTAGGATAAGCTCTAACAGTGATGAGCCGATTGCACGGAACTCCGAACTATGCTATTTATTTTGCAGGAACAAAGAAAATTCAATTCCATCTTCATTTTTTTGAAAACTCGACCGAGTAGAAATTTGTACTCGACCAACTAGACGATACTCGGCCGAGTATGAAGGTGCTCGACTGAGTGTCTATTTTGTGACAATTAAAATCGCTACTGCCCTTGAAAACTCGACCGTGTAGTCGACACTCGGCCGAGTATTCCCAATACTCGACCGAGTACTGCTTTATCGGGACTTAAGCGGGTTATACAAAAACCCTATTTTCGTCCCATTCTTCCTTATTTCCGCCTCCCATCTTCTCATCTCCTTCTCTCTAAAACTCTATACCCTTTCTTTCTCAAGCTTTTGGGTGAATTCTTGGTAGTCTACTTGTCCTCATTTGCCATAAACCAATTTAAGGTATGGTTTTGACTCAATTTCCTTCCTTTGTTTTCAAAGTTATGTATGGTTTTGTCAATAATTCGAATTTTCATCATAAGAAACTGAAATTGGGCCTTCACCTTGTTGTTTCTCGGATTTAATTGTATATAAACCTCGAGTATGCCATTGTTTAAGAAATTTCATAGTTTAAAATTGGATTGTGAAATCTAGGGTTTGCTAAAAATGAAATACCCTCTGTTTTGTTGATTAACATTTGGTTTAAGACAACTTGAAGCTGGTCCCGATGTAATGAGTAAAGTATTTGGTAAATTTTCTGATAAAATTTGTCGTAAAAGTTCGTCACAAAATTTGTTTACCATTGAAAAACAGTCCGTCTTTTGCGGTAAGTGTTGGTGTGTCAATCTCTTTGTTAAATCTTATTTCCTTGCAGCATGGTGAAAACCAGAGGCCTACTCAACAAGAGGACCCGTCCTAATGTCCAACTTGAGACGGGTCAGTCAAGCAGTGGACTTGTAGTTCCACCGGTGGAGGCATATCCATCGGTAGTTTTCTCTGATTTCAAGCAGCGCAAGGCCTTTGTAGCCTTGATGAAGCGTCCTTTCCGACCTACTCGGTGTGTGAACCCCGAGATATTAGAGACCTTGGGGATTAGGGGAGATATAATTCATATATTTGAGATTTTGGGAATTGAGGGGTTATATCACTTAAGGAAGAAGTCCTACCCCCATCTGACGTTAGAATTCCTGAGCTCGTATGAGTATGATAAGAAGGAGAAGACCGTCTCCTTCCGCCTCATGAATGAGGATCACGAGCTGACTTTGGATGAGCTTGCGGGCCATCTGGGTTTGGAGGAGGAGGGGACGGGATACCTGAGTGATGTTGCTAAGAATAGTGGTGCTCCTCTTTACCTTCCTTTCTTGACTGGCCGACCTGCCCCTAGTGTCAGTGTTATGCTGATTAATGATGTGCAGCATGTTTCCCTTCGTATGTTCCTGAGGATGATGACTTGTTTGTTGTATGCGAGAGATGATATGAGTAAGCTTAATTCTCATGAGGTCATGTTACTTATGTCTTACCTTAACTTGCACCGTAGGAAGCCGGTTTATTATAGTGCTCCAGGGATAGTGTGCTCTAGTCTGGAGCGTATGTTACAGTCTGAGACCCGACACATTGCTTGCGGGGCCATAGTGACCCGCCTAGCTCAGCGACTGGCTGATTTTGAGGCCCCACCTCCTGAGGGGGATGAGTATGTGGAGAGTGTTCCTACCATGGACGCCCAGTATTGGCGTCAGAATAGGTGGTTGAGGAAGTTGGATGACGGGTCTTATGCCTGGAGGGTGAGGGGATCTATGTGGATGGTACTTTCTGACCCTGCCCGTCTCCCTATTGTTGACCATTTGGCTGAGTGGGAACCCTGTGATATACCTAGGCCTAAGCCCCAGACCTATCTGATTGATCCTACCATTCTTTTGGACCTACCTGAGCCGGTCACCGTGCCTGAGAGACAGCAGCAGGCATCTCCCCCACCTCGAGAACGTCGTAGGATCAGGCAGTCTAAGACAGACCCGGTCGTACCTGAGACCTCTTACTCCGCCCCTGATTTCTACCCTTACCAGTACGCGCCCTACCCCATAGTGCATGACCCCAGGATGCAGCCGAGTGACTTGGCTGAGCGGATCTCCACTACTTTGGTGCTCTGCAACATGCATGAGATGGCCCATAACCAGGGCATAGGGACACAACTAGCACAGCCTATCTGGTGGAGAGGACCTGGAGTGGACACGGGAGTCTTCCACAGCTACGGAGTTGATCCTGGTTACTGGAGGCCATTGGAGGAGACAGAGTTTGGCTGCCTCGCGGGACCATGGGGAGCTAACTACGGCAGCCAGCTAGGAGGGGATTACTCAGCAGGAGCGGGTAGTTCAGGTGCAGATACTTCTGGTGCAGGTGGTGACGATAACATGGAGGAGGGTCCTGGCTTTTGATCCTTTTGTTGTATTGTCTGGTTTGGTTTCCTTGTGTTGGATGTGTATTTTGCTGGATTTATTTCTTACTGTTGGATGACTATACTCGGCCATAAGGCCGTTACTTACTTTAGCTTATCGTGTGGAGACGTGTTGGATTTCCTTGTTATTGGTAATATTGTAGGGAGTTTGGTTGCACGATAAGTCGTGAATGCATTGTGTGAACTGCGTTAAATGCTCTCTGCCTGTTACAACTCGACCGAGTATAGACACTACTCGACCGAGTAGAGCTTACTCGGCCGAGTATACAATTATACTCGACCGAGTAGAGCTTACTCGACCGAGTAGCCACTCATACTCGGCCGAGTATTACTGTTACAGGGACATTATGTGTTTGATAATTATGAATTGTAAGGGTTATGTGAACATTTGTATGACAAAGTGTGTGGGTGCTTCATAGTGTAGCTTAGTGTAATCAATTGTCCAAAAGATGGACTAAGATCACGTCATAGGTATGCAATTGCTTGGATAGCGTATCAATTTATGAATGTTTAGTCATATGGTAGTGGTTGACATCAAAGAACTTAAATTGTTCAAGGTGATGCATGAGTCTTTAAATAATATGGAAAGGTAACGCAATAACAAGAAAATGTTGTAGCTGCCATGAGTCTTATCTGTATATATGTTGGTTACAGTGATAACAGGTCCAACTGGATGAGCAAAACTGGTGGTCAGTATGTAACTAAAATAACAGATAATGCATAAAGCTGCTATCATTTGATAACATCATCTTTAGATGTATATAGACTACTTAATTTCCGTCACTTTCTGTTGCTATGGATCACAATGGTGTAATGTCATAGATTAAGTTTCGCAACATGATTTAAAGTCATTACAGTCTGTGAGTAATGTCACAGTTAGGATATATGTGTTAATTGTGGGTATGGGAAGTGGTTAGTGGTGAACTTCGGGGACGAAGTTCCTTTAAGAGGGGAAGAGTAATGTCGCAGAAACAAATGTTTAATTATGCCTATAATACATGGAATCACATATATGTATGTATGTTAGTATTCGGAATTACATTCATGTTACAGGTTATTGTAGTTACACTTACATTTCCTTGAAGTTGTATCTATGTTACAGTCAAGTGATATGAATGTGCGTTGAACCACTCTGTATGGGTGTGCGGGATGTGTACTTTTGTGACGTGTACTGTTGTGGTTGGGTATTTTTTTGTAGTTGTGTATTGTTGCTAGTCGTTATGTTGCTTTTAACAAGAGGGTGCATATGAATTCATTATTTCCCGTAAGTTTTGTGTGTGATAGTTGATGGCCGGTAATACTTGGAAGAATAGTTGTGATGGATGATTGTTGTTTGAGTAATGTGATGTGGCGGTAATGTCAGGATGGTCTGAGTTCGTACGCCTTTATGTAGGTGGATAGTGTCACAGTGCGTAACCCTGTGGTGAGTGGCGTGTGGGCTGAACTTCAGGGACGAAGTTCTTTTAAGGGGGGAAGACTGTAATATCCAGGATATTCAAGGACTCTGTTGACCGACCGTGTTGACCAAGGCAGACAGTAGGGATGAATGGGTGAGGGATCAGGCTTATAACATGAGCTTTATAGGATTGCTTACTCGACCTATTAGAGGCTACTCGGCCGAGTATCACCTATACTTGACCGAGTAGAGCCTACTCGGCCGAGTACTCCAGTACTCGACCGAGTATGGCTGCTGTCGACGCGATAATATAAAACGCAAGTTCGCGAGATTCATTTCATTTCCCATTTCCTCGACAGTTCCTCTTTCTCTAACCCTAGCCTACCTCCCTCTCCTATCACCCCATCTCTACACACTCTCATGTATATAGCCTAAACCTCCACCATGGGAAGGACGGGATTCGCTTAGGAAGGATAGCGTGCGTGGTTGTCGTCTATGTCACCGTCGATGCGCGTTGTTAGGTAAGTCTCTGCCTTGTGTCTCTTTTGGTTAGTTTCTTGAGGATAGTTGTGTAATAAGAAGTGATTATCGTTGTAGGATGCATATTGGAGTCCTGCTTGGCTGTGTATGGATGTATTTCATGATTTGTGACGAGGTAGGGTTTCCCTACTTAGTACTGTTAATTGATTGAGATTATTATTGTTTCATAATTATTGTTATCTGTTGATCATCGGTGTCCGGGTGTTGTTGTGACGGTGTTGGTGTGGAGATGTTGTGATAGCTGTGATGCTGTGTGTGTTGTGTTTGTGGTGGAGTCACTTGCGGGAGTGGTTTCACACCTTAGTTCACCCTCCGTGGAACCCGCCACGGGAGGGGATGTGCACATTAAGGGACAGAGATTGTTAGTCGCTCGTTGATGAGCTGGACTAGGTGGGATGGGCTGCGGTCACCCACTGGCGGCGAGGATTACCTGTTGCGATGGGTAATCTGGCAGGGCTACAGTGTGTAGTTGGTTACTCTGCGAGATCGGGAGACTGGGTTAAAGGATGATCAATTGATTACATTGTTTATTTGCATTACGTTTGATTAGTCGGTACTGACCCCATATTGTTTTGTGGTATTTGCGGTGATCCATTCGGGGATGGTGAGCAGCAAGCTTAGTAGGTACTGTTGCTTGTGGCTGCTAGGATTGGAGGGATCGAGTCATCACGCTACTGGTCTAGAAGTGTTGTAACACGAGTGTAGTAGTTCTTATCTTTATACAGGGATGTATACAGAGTTATGTTATATAAACACATTAATGCAATGTAAATGTTCTTTTATTGTCATATTTGATCTACTTCCTCGGGAAACCGAGATGGTGACACCTTCAGACACGGGGATGGTCCTTGGTAAGGCATTCTGGTGTACGGGGGTGTTACAGTAAGTCGCAGATCCGCTTATTGTTACCAGACTTCCTTATCCAGGACGTCTGAAAGATGCTAAGGTCGAGCGACAGTACGGTAAATTTGTGGATGTGGTCAAGAATCTTCAGGTGACCGTTTCTTTTACCGAGCTAATTACCCAAGTACCATCTTATGCAAAATTCATGAACGATATTTTGACGCATAAGAGAGAGCTGAGTGAATTCAAGACTGTTGCATTTATGGAAGACTCTAGTAATTTAATTCTCAATAAAGCTCTACCTAAAATGAAATACCCGGGTAATTTCTCTATTACCTGTACCATAGGAAATAAAGTGATAGATAAGGCTCTCTGTGATTTAGGAGCCAGTGTTTGTGTCATTCCCTACTCCGTCTGCAAGAAACTTAATATGGGTCACCTTAAAATGACTAATATCACCCTCTAGATGGCTGATAGATCGGTTAGACGACCCTTAGGTATCCTAGAAGACGTGCCTGTCAAAGTAGGCAAGTTCTTTATACCAGTAAACTTCATTGTCTTGGACATAGCTGAGGATACTCGAACCCCAATTATCCTAGGAAGACCATTCTTATGTACAACTGGGGCTATTATTGATGTCAAACAAGGGCGTTTGACTCTTGTAGTGGGGGATGACGCCATCACTTTTAGTTTGCCAGGTACACTTGCTAGACCAATGATAGAGGATACTTGTTATTCAGTTGATATCGTTGATGAGTCTGTTTATGATAGAGGCTTTGACGTTGCTAGATGAGTGTACAGATAACCAGGAAAACAATGACGTTGTGTTGGATTTGTTTGAAGCTGCAATAGATGAGCGTGAACTCACCGACGCTGAAGGAGAGAGGGTAGAACAATTGGTAAATACTCTTTGCGCTATGGAGGTAAAGGTACCCGAGCGTAAGCCTCTTTCTTCCCATCTTAAATATGCATTCTTAGATGATATAGAGAAATATCCAGTCATTGTTAGTGCTAAATTAGATGATAAACAGCTGACCGCTTTGTTAGCTATTTTTAAGAAAAACATGAAAGCGATGGGTTATTCATTGGATGATATTAAGGGCATCAGCCCTGATATCTGTATGCACAAGATTGAGCTAGAGGAGGATCACAAACCATGCAGACAGGGTCAGCGCAGGTTGAATCAGAAGATGCAGGATGTTGTGATGGCTGAGGTAATAAAGCTACTTGATGCAGGTATTATCTACTCTATTGGTCATTCTAAATGGGTGAGTCCAGTTCAGGTGGTTCCTAAGAAAGGAGGAACTACTGTGTTTAAGAATGATAAATATGAATTAATACCCACTCGAGTAGTAACTGGTTGGCGGATGAGCATAAACTACAGACAACTGAATGCCGCCACAAAGAAAGATCATTTTCCCCTTCCTTTCATTGATAAGATGGTAGAAAGGTTAGCCTCTCATAAGTTTTTCTGTTATTTAGATGGATATTCAGGGTTCTTTCAGATCCCTATTCATCCGGATGATAAGGAAAACACTACTTTTACTTGTCCTTAGGGTGTTTTTGCTTATCGTAGAATGCCTTTTGGTTTATGTAATGCCCCTTCCACCTTTCAAAGGTGCATGATGGGGATATTTTTTGAGTATATAGAGTCTATTATGGAGGTCTTTATGGACGATTTTAGCGTCTATGGAAGTGATTTTGATAATTGTCTGTCTAACCTTGATAAAGTGTTGCAGCGCTGCATTAAGGTTAATCTTGTGCTTAACTGGGAGAAGTGCCACTTTATGGTCAATGAGGGAGTTGTCTTAGGGCACTTGGTTTCTGATAAGGGCATCAAGGTGGATAAAGCAAAGGTGCAAGTGATTAAGCAATTGCCTCCTACTGTTAATGTTAAAGGAGTGAGGAGTTTCCTTTGTCATGCTGCCTTTTATCGCCGGTTCATCAAGGATTTTTCAAAAATTGCTAAACCACTTACATAGCTATTGCTTAAGGATGCCCCATTTGTATTTAATGATGAGTGTCTTTCTGCCTTTAACAGGTTAAAGCAGGCCTTGATTTCAGCAACGATTATCTAGCCTCCCAACTGGGAGTTGCCATTTGAGATTATGTGCGATGCTAGTGATTATGCACTAGGAGCGGTGTTAGGCCAGTGGAAAGACAAAGCTTTAAATGCGATCTACTATGTGAGCTGAACTCTGGATGAGGCTCAAGTGAAGTACACCACTCTGAAAAGGAGTTGTTAGCTGTGGTTTATGCGCTGGAGAAATTTCGCTCTTATTTGATAGGGGAAGAAGCTATCGTTTTTACTGACCATGCAGCGTTGAGACACCTTCTTGCTAAGAAGGAAGCTAAACCAAGATTATTGAGATGGATACTCCTTCTTCAGGAGTTTGATCTGACAATCAAAGATAAGACGGGCGCAGAGAATGTAGTAGCTGATCATCTGTCGCGATTATCGTAGCAGGAGGGAGAGGATCCTCTACCTATTAATGATTCTTTTCCCGATGATTCCTTATTTGCTGTTTTTACTAACACTAACCATGATCCATGGTATGCACATTTGGCTAACTATGTTGTCCGTGGCGAGCTGCCACATGACCTGTCTTATCAGCAGAGGAAGCGTTTTCTTTATAATGCTAAGCAATACTTCTGGGATGATCCTTATTTGTTTAAGGAGTGTGCAGACGGTCTCTACAGACGGTGTATTCCGAAGTGGGAGACCAAGGCAATCTTAGAAGGCTGTCATTCATCCTCTTATGGTGGTCACCACGGTCCGTCGCGAACCGTGGCTAAGGTACTTCAATGTGGTTTTTATTGGCCTACTTTATTTGCGGATGCTAAAGTGTTTGTTTTAGCTTGTGATCCTTGCCAACGCTTTGGCAATATATCTAAGAGACATGAGATGCCACAAAATGGTATTCTAGAGGTCGAGGTTTTTTATGTCTGGGGCATTGATTTCCAAGGACCATTCCCATCTAGTAAAGGTAACAGGTATATATTGGTAGCTGTGGATTATATGTCTAAATGGGTGGATGCTATTGCTTCACCTAACTGTGATGCCAAGACCGTGATTAAAATGTTTAAAAATATTATTTTTCCCCGATTTGGTGTCCCTAGGGTCGTCATAAGTGATGGGGGAATTCACTTTAAATAAAAGAAACTTACATCTATATTGTCTAAAGTCGGTGTCCAACATCGTCGTGGTTTGGGGTATCATCCCCAAACTAAAAGAGATTTTAGCTAAGGTAGTTTCTAAATCACGGAAGGATTGGAGTCTAAAATTAGATGACACATTATCGGCATATCGGACTGCCTTTAAAACACCGATTTGCATCACCATATCGGTTGGTTTATGGAAAATCTTGCCATTTACCTATTGAGTTAGAGTGTAAGGCTTGGTGGAATATTCATGAACTAAACAATGATCCTAAGTTGTGTTGTCAAAACTGTTTATTGCAGCTAGACGAGCTGGAGGAGTTTAGGCTAAATGCCTATGATAGCTCACGCATCTACAAAAAGAAAATGAAGAGATGGCACGATAAAAGGATCATACCCTCGAGAATTCCATGTCGGGCAGAAGGTGTTATTGTTCAATGCCCAACTGCGCTTGTTTCCTGGTAAGCTGAAGTCCAGGTGGAGTGGCCCTTATACAGTGACTGTTATCACTAAGTTTTGGTCCGTTGAATTAGAGAATTGTGAGGGAGAAAGATTTAAAGAGAATGGCCAATATGTGAAGCATTACTATGATGCAAATGACGTGGTTGGCAAGGTCGAGGTTCTGTACTTCGACAATCCAGATGAGCCAGATAAATGAAGTCAGAAAGGTCCTGCGGGACCTCTTAAACCTGCGCTATCCGGGAGGTAACCCAGCCTGTAATTTGTTGTTATTTTGTTCAAACTTTTTAATCTGTTTTTTGTGCTTTAGATGCTAGTTTCTGCGAACAATAGGCTGAACATTTAAGCTATTTTGTCAAACCCGTAGAATTTTTGTTGTGTTTTTGCAGGAATCTAACATAGGCTATTCGATCGAGTCCTTATTGTCCTTGATCGAACGCTTTTGCTGCTCAATATACTCGATCGAACATCCCTTCCTCTCGATCGAGTACTTACAAAAGAGGATATCTCGATCGAGAGCTTTACTTCCTCGATCGAGCAGATTTGATGCCCATTTTACTCGATCGGACACTGTGTCCTTTAGATCAATTCTGTCTTCTTTGATTCGCGTGCTGCGATGTTAATGGGCTATTTTTGACCTCCCATGTTGCTGGTCGGTTTGGGGAGGTCCCCGCTTCACGATTATCTTGTAAGTTTTCCGAGCTTACCCTCTTCTTTTCTTGTCAGTTTGCATTTTCTTTCCCTGTTTTTGATACAATGAGGGCATTGTACGGTTTGGTTTTGGGAGGTATGCATCCATATCTGTGTCTGCATGTTGTTTTTGTTGCATTTCAGTTTGCACGTCTATTTATTTTCGCAAGCATTGTTGCTTTAATTCAAAAAAAACTCATCAAATTCAAAAAAATTCACGTTTATTTTTGCAATTAGGTTGAGTCGGAACGTTGAACTTTTATGCTACTTTGAGTCTTTTACCCTTGCCTTGCACATTCTTAACATTTTGTTGGCATGGTAATGTGCATAATCTACGAATTTTTGGTTTAAATTTATTTGAATGAATAGAGTTGACTCTCTTATTGTACATTCTAAGATCTAGAGCTTGATAAACTGGTGACATTCATGACCAGTTGCATATAGGATGTGAGTAGTACTCTCTATAAGACATGTAACATCATTTTGCACGTGCATGATGCCCTTTTCTTGGTACCTGTATGCATTTGGTTTGCGGTGGTGACACACGTGGCGAGGTAACTTACAACCCTTCTTTCATTACTACCCATTAACTTCACACTAGCCAAATTTGCCTTTTGACCCCCTTAACTACATCCAAACTTAGCTTGCCCTATCAACCTAGTTCAGTGGTTTTTGCGAGTATGTTGTTATCCATGTCTATTTGGCTCGCTTTGAAAGACCTGAAGTAGGTGGTATGAATTGAAGAAGTGAATTGGAAAAATGGAATGAATAAGTTTGAAAAAGAAATATGAAAGAAAGAAAAATGACGAAGGAAAAAAAACATATGAAAAAGATCGTTGAATAATACTCCCATGCTTATCATTACTTTTTTATGGGGAGTCCTTTGTTGATGTGAGTGATGTTTTGCCACAATGGCACTGTTCTACGTTTTGTATTGAGTAGCAAAGCGGAATTCATTGATTATTTGGTTATAGTTGTACTAGCTTGACCTTACCTCCACTTATCCAAATTTATTTTGCCCCTTTTTACCCAATTGCCTTACCTCGCATTATATGTAAGTCCTTGGTGTATGTCTTGGTCCTGATTGGTTGGAATGAATATGTGCGGTCTGTAGAAATCGGTGTCATGTCAGCTGCATGCATGTTCATATAGGTTGAGTTAGGTAAGTGTCTCTACTTCTTTCTATCTCATACTTTTATACTTACCGGTTGCTTAATTTGTGTGATGAGCGACCCGTGAGAGTCCGATATATAAGAGTCTTGCAAGGTCGGCGGTTCAATAGTTTAAAGAATTGATTTAACTACATTTGCTCTTGCCATTCGCCACTTTGTTAGTTGTTGCATTAAATTGGCTTGGGTGGACAATTTGTAGCTAATAAGTTGGTCCCGTTCCATTAGTTGTCTTTAGTTGCATTTATAGTTTGCTTGGAGACACGCAAAAGGTTTGGTTTGGGGAGATTTGATGCGTGTATTTTATATGTGGTTTTTACCCTATATTTACACGCATTTCTATGTTATTTATGTAGTGATTAGCTACAATTGCCCCCGAATAGTCTACTTTGGCTTGTCTTGTATTAATTGCAGGCATGAACCGAAAATGAGTGAAATTGAGCCTGAACCTGTCCCAATCGCACGCATTTTGAGAAAGAAGAATCGGAGGTAGGAATCTGTCACTTAGAGATGCGTGAAGTGGCTTCGGAAGGTGTTCAAGAATTTATCTGTGCTAATACAGCTCGATCGACCAAGTTGGCTGCTGAAACTGGTCGGTCGAATGCTTTAAGCTGCTGAAGATCCTCGATCGAGTTGTTCCTGTACTCGATCGAGATGGGGTGTTTTCGGGTTCCTCTATGGAACACTTAATGTTCTCGATCGAGATGTTTGGTCTGGATTTCCCTCGATCGAGTGGTTTTATTCTGCTCGATCGAGTAGGTTCAGCCATAGGGAGTATATTACGCAAAGATATTTTATTTCCTATCTTTAGAATAAATAGGATGACGGTAGTAGAACAAACTACCACTTCTTCTACCTTTAATTTCTGGATCTGAAAACTTCCTCTTCTTCCCTTTTCTCTCATTCCTTCTTTACACTTTAGACCTAATTACTCAATTGCTACTCTTTTGTATCGGTAAACTCGAATCTTTAGTTTAATTATTCATTATTGCAATTATTGTTCTTGCTCTTTTCTTACTTTTCCCCCTTTTATCCTTTCTCTTTATTTTACCTAGCAATTTATCCATGCTTAATTCTTTTGTTTCATTTATTGTTATTGATTCTTTAATGATTATGGTTAGCTAATTCTCTATGCTAGGACATAGGGGAGCCATGGTAACTAGGGAATCATGAATAGGTGATTAGGATTTGGTGTAATTTTAGTCTTTGTTGTTAATCATTGCAATTAACTGTAATTAGCTGCTTGATTCGATGCATTTAGCTAGTTAATTTCATTATTCCCTGACCTAGATCGAGAGATTGGAAGGGATAGGACCTGCAATGAACATTAGGGCATGCTAGTGAGGGTGAAAGCTAAGCTAGTAATGTTTTAAGGCAAATAGCGAACCGAGAGGACCTTTTCATTACCCTGCAGACCAAACTTATGCTGACCTGTGACCCTAGATTGGATTCCTAAAAAACCATGGTGAACCGACTATTCTAGTTATCTCTCTTTATCTGCCAATTTCTCTACATTTTAATCCTTGTCTCTTCTCTGCTCTCTTCCCTTACAACTTTGTAGTTAGGAACTCAAACAATCAAAACCCCAAGAAACGGTTACCTAGACAGACTTAGTTTCGCCTACAGTTTCCCATCTCCCTGTGGATTCGATTCCCGACTGCCTCTACTATATTTTATAGGGACCAGTTGGTTTTATTTTTGATAGGGTTGCGACAGCCGTGTCAATGCGTTTCACAGCTACTAAATGTGCTTCTTTAGTATTTGCTTGGAAACGAGCACATACACATTCACTTTGCATAATATCAGGACGACTAGCTGTAAGATAAAGAAGAGAGCATATCATACCTCTATAGAGCGTCTTATTTACAGACTTACCATCTTCATATTTTTCTAACTTCGTATTTGCTACCATTGGTGTAGAAACAGCTTTAGCCTTTTCCATCCCGAACTTCTTAAGTAGTTCCTTAATATATTTTTGTTGATATACAATTATACCTTCTCGAGTTTGCTTACTTTGTAGACCTAAGAAGAATCCTAATTCTCCCATCATACTCATTTCAAATTTTGACTACATTAACGCAGAGAAGTACCTGCACAATTTTTCATTAGTAAAACCAAATATAATATCTACAACATAAATTTGGATAATTAAAATATCCGACCCTTGATTATTCAAGAATAAAGCTTTATCGACAGATCCTCTTTTGAAATCATTTTTAAGTAAAAACTGTGATAAGCGATCGTACCACGAACGTGGTGCTTTTTTTACACCATAAAGGGCCTTGTCGAGTTTAAAAACATGTTTAGGAAATTATTTATCTTGAAAACCAGGTGGTTGTTTAACAAATACTTCTTCTTTCAAATAGCCATTGAGAAAAGTTGTCTTAATATCCATTTGAAAGAGTTTAAAACCTTTGTGAGAAGCAAACGCAATTAATAAACGTATATATTCTAGCCTGGCTACTGGTGCGAAGGTTTCATCAAACTCATTACCTTCTTGTTGGTTATAGCTCTGCACCACTAGCATAGCCTTATTTTAAACAATAGCTCCTGAGTAGTCAAGTTTGTTTCTAAAAACCCATCTTGTTCCAATAACTTTACGATTTGGGGGGTCTAGGTACCAAATGCCAAACTTTGTGTCTCTCAAATTGTCCTAATTCATCTTGGATTGCAACTATCCAATCCGAATCAGTTAGTGCGACCTTGATGTTTTCAGGTTCAATCATTGAGAGGAAAGAGTTTTAAGACACACATATTATTTCTAATAGACTTACGTGTTTGTATTCCAACATTTGGATCACTAATGATCGCGCTTTCTGGATGTGTGCTCTTATATTTCCATTTCTTAGATATAGATAGAAGGTTTCTGACATTCTGGTCCAAGAAAACATTACCCTGAGTTGAGGTAACGTTACCCTCATCTGAGGTAATGGTATCCTCATCCGAGGTAACCATATCCTCTGGAGTTCCCCCTGAATTCAAGCTAGGCTTTTGTGTTGATTTATCATTAGCTTCATGTCCTAGAGAATCTTTAGGGGATTCTTTAGATTTAGAAGATATAGATGAATCAACATTAGCCCTTGCTTGATTTCTGACTTCCTTTGCTTTGTGGGTGTTCTCGACATTTGTTCCATTGATCTCTTGATTTTCATTTTCTTCTAGCTCGGGAGGAGCTTTATGAGTAAGCCAAAAATCTGGATTATTATCATCTTCAGGTTCCTCCTGTTCATATTGATCAAGTATATCAGATTCGTCAAAAATAACATGATTACTCTCTTCTACACATAATGTTCTTTTGTTATATACTCTATAAGCCTTGATATGAGTAGAATAACCTAAAAAAAACTCCTTCGTCACTACGAGGATCAAATTTACCTAATCTATTTTTGCCATTATTATGTACAAAACATTTACTACCAAAATATCTTAGGTGTGCAATATTTGATTTTCTTCCTCGTAATAGCTCGTATGAGGTTTTCTTTATGATTGGTATAATCATAGCACGGTTATATATATAACATGCTGTGTTTACAGCTTCTGCCCAGAAGTTTCTAGGTTGATCACTACAACGTAACATTATGCGTGACATATCCTCAAGAGTTCTATTCATTCTTTCAACGACTCCATTTTATTGTGGAGTTCGTGGAGCGCAGAAATTATGATCCACTCCATTTTCTCTACAAAACCTAATGAAGGCTTGATTGTCAAATTCCGAGCCGTGATCTATTCTAATAGATTTTAGATTATGACAATATTTGTTTTGAGCCAATTTCATTAAACATTCAAACACCTCAAAAGTTTGATCCTTAGAGGTTAAAAATATAGGTCAAACAAATCTTAAACAATTATCTACTAGAACAAACACGTATCGATGACCAGCTCTACTAATTACCATCATAGGTCCACATAGATCCATATGAACTAATTGTAAGGGTTTAGAAGTACTTACAACCTTTTTCAGCTTGAAGGTTGATCGAACATGCTTACAACAAATACATATATCACAAAGTTTGTCAGTATCAAATATTACGAAAGGAAGTCCGTCAACAAGATCCATCTTTTTCAATTTATTTAAATTATAAGAGCCTATATGACCAAAGCGTTAATGCCATATAGTTGAATCATTTACAAAGGCACTCATACATGTTAGAGAGGCAGATGAAATAGAATTAATATCACAAATGTAAATGTTATTCTTTCTACTACCTTCTAATATGATATTTCTAGATCCTTCATGAAAGATACGACACGTATTAGAGTGAAATACAACCTTATTCCCATGATCACACAACAGTGATATACTTAAGAGATTATGTGTTAAAGCTTTAACATATAGAACATTACCAATGGAATGTGACTTGGAGATACCTATTTTGCCAATACCAACAATCTTTCTTTTCTTGTTATCTCCAAAGATCACACTACCACCATAATAGGCCTCCAGCGAGAGAAACTGTGATTTATCCCAAGTCATGTGTCTCGAACAACCACTATCGAGATACCATTAATTGCTTCTACTCGCCTTGACCTGCAAAAGATTTACTTGTTTGTTATAGGTACCCACACAAAGTTGGGTCCTCTTTCATTAATATCAGGAAGTAAATCCTTGCGAATCCACATTTGTTTAATCACATATTTCTTATTAGATTTATAAGAGGTTTTAGTACCTTGTTTGTGATTAACATAAGGACTATTTCTAACGGGTTTATTATTATTATCCTTTTTCGTTTGTGGTTGTGTTTGTTTTCTATTTCGTTGGCTCTTCATATGATTAGGGCTAGCATATTTAGCATAGTTTTCATTTTTATTCATATATGCTTTTCTTTTGTCACAAGAATAGAAAACATGTCCTGTCTTACCAAAAAACTTACAAACAGTATATTCAGGTAAACCTACATATTCTCTTTTGCGAAAATCACGATCAGAAGGCTTATTATTTTTCTTAACATATTCTTGATGACACTTTGTCTGATATCCTAGACCTTCATTGAAGTGTCTTTCAGATTGTTTATTAAGAAAATTTAAGACAGTTTCACTTGATTTCCAATTCTGACTAATATTAAAGGATTCTTTCAAACGAGCATTAAGATCTTCCTTTTCCTTAGTCAGCCTTTCACAGTTAGAACATGCTTCAACTGTTTTAATAGGGACATCCTTAGTCTTATCTAGTTTTGACTGAAGTTCTATAATTTTATTAGCTAAGGAATTTTTCATCACAACATAATCATGTTTCCGAGTTATAAGCTCATTAGTTAAATTTGAAAGTTTTTCATTTAATTATTTTATCTTTCTATCTAAATATGAGGTAATGATATCCTTGCCTGAGGTAACGGTATCCTTGGCTGAGGATACGTTCACTTCAGATCGAGAACTTAATTTAGGGTTTTTATTACTTATTACTAAGTTAGGCGCCGGTTCAACAATTGAGTCAAGACTAGGTCTTGAAGCTACTGGTGAACCCTCACTCTTCTTGGCAAGAAGTTTTTTAACCTTTTCTTTAAGAAGATAATTCTCTTCAGCAATATCGTTGATTTGCACATGTAATTCCTTTAATTCATCGTCTTGATCAACGCAAGTTTCATAAACTTCTTCAAAAGGATTTAAGATCTTATCTTTAGACAACTTACGAAATTTATTCTTCATTTGAACAAAAGTTACCTCACTTTCATCTTCAGATTCTGAATTTGATCATCCTGGGTGAGCCATTAAACACATGTCCTTCTTTTTGTGAGATTTAGAACACGATGCTTCATCGTTGTAAGGACTAAAACACATATTTGCTTCTTGCTCTTCTTCTGATTCTTCTTCTTCATCATCAGTCCTAAAATCTCCCCAACCACAGGATGCGAGCATAGCTTGCTTATAATCGTTCTTAGTTCTTTCGTGTTTATCTTTGTTTTTGATCTTGTTCTACGTAGGGCAATTCTTAATCATATGGATTGATTCCCCACATTTAAAACATCCTTTATTCCAAAATTTTAGTTTTGGAGGAGCTTGCTTTTTATTGTTAGAAAACTTTTCTTGATTAAATCAAAAATTCTTTTTAAAGCGTCTAACAAATAAACCCATATTCTCATCAACATCTTCATTGTCGCTAGATTCAGCTTGTAAGGATATACCTTTACTCTTGGACATATCGCCATGGTTTTTGATGAGTTGTAACTCCTGAGCCATCAACGAGCCAAGTAAACTCTCATAAGAAACCAAAGATAGATCCTTAGCTTCTTCTGTAGCAGTGACTTTAGGTTGCCACTTTTCAGTTAAGCTTCTCAAAATATTTCGAACCAGATCTTCGGTCATAAAGTATTTTCCTATATTTCTTAACTCATTGATTATATTTGAAAATCTGGCAGACATGTCATTGAAGTTTTCATATCTTTCCATATGAAACGTCTCATAATGTTGAGTTAAAAAATCTATTCGATAATTCTTGACCTGGGACGTTCCTTCATTGGCCAATTCCAGACTATCCTAGATCTGTTTTGCACTAGAGCATGAGGAGAAGCAACTAAACTCTTCCTTAGTAATTTCACGTTGGAAAAATGACATTGCACCTGAATTCTCTTGAGCTTTAGCAAAATCAGTCGTATCATAGTCATCTTCTTCTTTTATTTTAGTATTGGCGAGTACATCGACAGTAGTAATGCTACGAGGTCCTTTGACCATGATTCTCCAGCACTCATAATCTGTGCCTTTTATAAAATGCATCATTTTGTTTTTCCATAAACTATATTCTGTACTGATGAGTCATAATTATACACATTTATGCCTCTCCTTAGTTGCTTTTGAGACGGTTTTGTTCTATAATATGTTAATTATATGCCGTTTATTTTAGAAATGTCGATACTTCCGCCTTTTGTTGTTTTAATGCAGATTGGATGCATTTGTGGAGCAATTGGATGGTAATGAGCACCGCGGAATTGGCAAGACGGAGTACAAGAAAGATAGCACAAGAATCAAGAAGAATGAGAGGAGAAAAGACACAAAGAAGCTGAAGTTGTTGAAGTCACTCGATCGAGTATGTCAATACTCGATCGAGTATCCTAGTCTGACACACTTTTTATGAGACTTTCCTTAAATCGGTTTAGTTAATTATTATGTAATAGTATAAATAGGAAAATCCTACACAATAATTAGGTTATGCTTTTCACTATTCTAAAAACCTAGTTTAGCTTAGTTTAGGTTTCCTCTCTAAAAACTCTTTTATATTATTGTTTGCAAGATCGTTCATACCTTTAATATTCCAATTAATCATTATTCGGTATTTTTAATTTCGATTCTTATGTTTTCTTTAATTATGTTTATCGTTCTTTCTATTGTTATGCGTAGCTAATTCTCCATTTAGGGTTGAAGGGCATCGATGAATATTAATTGGGGTTAATTGAATTTATTAGCTGCTTAGATCGACTATCGCCTATTATTTGTTTATCAATCTAATTAATTAATTACCGGTCGGGGTTAATTAGTTAGTGTCACGAATTAGTATTATTGCCGACCGGATTAATGCTAAGAAAGGCTTACAATAATTAGGTAGAACGACTTAGTTATAGCATGCTAAGTGCATATCTGAACGATATATAGCACTGATCGGACATATAGCCTTAGATAGTTAGTCCATGTTAGTTAATTGACCCTAAATACCCTAATTGATATTCATTGTGAACCAGAATCCCTAGACTAGTTTTATATATTTGATATCGTCTTAATTTACAATTGTTTAGTTACTACAAACCAAATAAATCAACTTTGTGACCCAATAGTCTAGAATCTACTCATTGGTAATAAGATGTTTGTCACGTTACCTTGTGGTTCGACCCCTAACTTCACTATCTGCATTTTTAGTGTCCGTTTGGGATTATTTTGATTGAGGTGATACGAGTTTAGGCTTATCAAATTTGGCGCCGTTGCCGGGGAGGCAACAATTTCTCTGTTTGTTTTTGTTTATTTTTGTCTTTTCTCTCAGGGAGCATCAGTTCCTTGAGACTGTTTGATATTTTTCTCGTTAGTTTTGTGTATGCCCAAGTCTAACAGGTTGGAGATTATACCTTTTGATCCTGAACCAGAGTGGACTTTTTGGTACAGACGGAATTTTCAGAGAGAAATTAGTCAGGTGGAAGACTTGCGTACACTTGAAGCCTATTACGAGCTTTTTACATTTGCAGAACATCAGTCCTTTGAAGAGGACAAGCTAACTTCTCCCACAAATCCAATTAATATGCTGACTCTTGCTAGTCACTCTGAGCCCACTTTGGCTTTTATCCCCAAGGGATTCAAGCTTCCTAATACGGATAAGGGCACTTTTGAGATTCGACCATCATACATCAACATGGTGGAACGAAACTTGTTTGGGGGAGGAGCTAATGAAGATCCTGCCGAGCATATGGAGAATTTTACCGCTTATTGTTTCTCCATTCCACTGAGTGCTGGAGTAACTCAAGACCAAGTGAAGTAGGTACTTTTCCCGTTTTATTTGCGAGATGGGGCGGCTGAATGGTTGCGAGACTTGGACATGAAGGCTCATGGTGTTACTGATTGGAATACCTTAGCTCTTGCATTCTACAAGAGGTAGTTCCCACCCCGGAAAACTAATGTATTATGGAGTCAGATCACGAGTTTTAAACAAGGTTCCACTGAAGATTTTAATGAGGCATGGGTCCATTTCAAAAGGTTGGTTCGTTCTGTTCCCCACCAGGGCTTTTAGATTTGGTTCCTTTGCAACCAATTCTATAATGGGTTATATGACGATCATAGAGGTTTACTTGACTCCTCTGCTAATGGGAGATTCCAAAACAATACTAATGATGATTTTGCCTGGAAGTTGATACATTAGATGGCTACTCACACTGCTGAGTATGGTTACCCAAGGGGAAGTACGAGATGGAATGGTTTAGATAGTGCGATTGCAGCACAGTTGGAGGCTTTAACTGCTCAAATAGCCGAATTTAAGACATCTCAGTCCTTGGAAAAGCAGCAAACGGTTCACGCCATGGTTAAACGGGAGGTTTCTTGTGAAAGATGTGGGATTGATGGTCATGCTGCGGCCAGATATATGAGTATAATTGAACATGTTAATGCTTCAGTATTCAAACAAGGTACTCCTTATTCCAACTTCTTACCTGAAAGAAGTTAGAATGTGTTTAATCAAGCCCCGCAACAGAATGCCTATATTATGCCCCGGAATCATGGTAATCGACCACAAGGGAACTTTCTTAGACAAAACCAAGGAGGTCAACAATTTCAGGAGATGCAACTTCCTCAAAAAGCTCCTAGTAATGATATGGCAGAGATGAAGGCTTTGTTGCAACAAACATTGATGATGGAACAAAAGCAGGCGGCTCAAATGGTTAAAGTTGTGGTTCATAATAAGATCCTGGATACACAAATTGCTCAATTGGCGGTTCAAAACCCCTCGAAACAGCCTGACAATTTTCCTCCTCAAGGTAAACAAGCACATGAACAAGTTAATGCTATTTCACTGAGGAGCAGTACTACTTATCAAAGTCCGGAGATACCCATTGGTGAAGATGAGGTTCCCTACATGCATCCTAAGGGATTGGGAAACCTGGAGTTGAGTGATGATGAGAAAGAAATAAGCAAAGTTGAAACACGGGATAAGTAAAAAGATGAAAAAGCGAGAAAACAAGTGTATATTCGATCGAGTCCACCCAGGATTGATCGAGTATCCACACCAGAAGATGATGTCATTTTTCAGCTAACGCTTTTGGTGAAAATAGGGTACTCGATCAAGTGACCCCTGAACTCGATTGAGTAACCCTCGTAACTAACGACGGTGCTTCCAAAACTACTACTAAATCAAAAGAAGCTGAGCCCATTGCCATTGCACTACCTTTTCCACACCGATTGCATAAATCCAAGCTTGATCAGCAGTTTGGGAGGTTCATGGAGGTAGTGAAGAATCTTCGAGTTAGTGTGCCATTTACTGAATTGGTCACTCAAGAGCCGGCCTATGTGAAGTTTCTAAAGGAGATATTGACAAAGAAGAGGCCTTTCAATGAAGTAGAGACGGTCGCCTTCACTGTAGAGTGCAACACAGCATTGCAAGCAAATTTACCTCCTAAACTAAAGGACCCAGGGAGTTTCTCTATTGCTTGTCATATTGGTAATATTGTTATAGATAAAGCCCTTTGTTATTTAGGGGCTAGCGTTAGTGTTATGCCGTATTCAATTTGTCAAAAGTTAAATATGGCTCAACTACGTGTTACTAACATGACCTTCCAAATGGCTGACAGATCTCTTAAACGCCCCCTAGGTGTTTTAGAGGATGTTCCAGTTAGAGTAGGGAAGTATTTTATTCCGGTTGACCTTACCGTTATGGATATGGCTGAGGACTCACAAGTCCCTATTATTCTAGGTAGAGCATTTCTACACACAGTGGGGGCGGTCATAGATGTTAGGGATGGGAGTCTTACACTACGAATTAGGGATGATAAAATCACTTTTATTCTTGATAAAGCATTAAAGCATCCCAGTTTAAAAGCTTCTTTTCATATGATTAGTATTGTTGATCATACTATTGATGAATGCCTTGCTTTTTGTTTGGACAGGAATCAGTCTGACGCCCTTGTTGTTGCGTCAGGACCATGGAGCAAGGAAGTAGATAAGATAGAGAGGTTGATTTATGGAGATAAGCTGCATCTTGAGACGGTTTATAGCCTTGAGGTAAGTGAAGATTTGGAAGCTGAGCTTGATGCTCTAGAGGCTGAGATATGTATAGATGATGACATCACTGAGGTACATGAAGATGTGGCTGCCCCTATAACGACAGAGCCCGTGTATCCTTTTCCCGTCTATGATGAGATGGGTTTGGACAAGCAACCATGCTCGTATTTACATTGGACTTTGAATTTGACGAGCCCGAATATTATTCATTGCTAATTTTATTTGCTTGTATTATATTTTGGTGTTACTTATGTCTTTCTCCAGCCAGGCTTAATCGAGTATCCTTGCATAATGGGTCTGAAACGTAGCCAGATGATGATGGAATTGCGCAGTTGGTCATTTTCCCCTATTTTTGCAGCTGGTTTGGGGGGAACTCCTAAGCTTTTACTGGGTATTCTCTTTCCTTCAATCTACTTTAAATTTGATAAGGCTAAAGTCGTATCACCTCAATCAAAGTAATCCCAAACGGACACTAAAAATGCAGATAGAGAAGTCAAGGGTCGAACCACAAGGAAACGTGACAAACTTCTTATTACCTATGAGTAGATTCTAGACTATTGGGTCACAAAGTTCATTTATTTGGTTTGTAGTAACTAAATGATTGTAAATTAAGACGATAGCAAATATATAAAACTAGTGTAGGGATTTCGGTTCACAATGAATATCAATTAGGGTATTGTGAGATCCCTGAAAAAATCTCCTTTTTTGAAAATAAATAAATAATATGGTAGGAGAGTCGCCAGTAGGTTTTATAAAAAAACATACAAAAATAATTTTAACGGAAAAAGGACCCTTTTGATCCCTGGTATGGGGACTGATCCGTCACTCCAGCCTAAACCAAAGATTGCGGATTCGGGAGTAAAGGTACGGTCAGGGAAGCTGTTAGGCAATCGGACCGCCCATCAAATTGACGGCCTCTACTATTTATTTGTAATATTATATATTTGACGAAATTTTAATAATGAAAAAGGTTATAAACAATTTTATATAAGAAAAAACAAATTATTTACAAAAAACCAATTAACTACGTTAGTTTATATACAAATAATACGATAAATAGAGAAAATAAATAAAACAATGAAATAAAGAGAGTAAAGAAAACTTATTCAATTTTGGTACCCTCAGGCCTATCTGGATGTTGACTATTAATGAATTTCGACTTTTTCGTATATTAACGGCTCTTCTGCGCTTATATGAAACTGGGACGATTTATACGTAAGTAGTTTGATTTGAAACTGGAATAGTGTATTTGAGACGGTGTATGGGAAAGTATAGAATTTTGGATCTGGTTTTTCAATAAGGGTCTCAGTATATTTCTTGTAACCTGTCCCCCTCTTCCCGTGGATATGCGGGAGTATTTATAGTAATAAGATGAGAAGTATAACAAGCACGAATTCTCTCCCTCTGGAGTTCTCCTATGGAGTCTTTGATCTTATCTGTTTCCCTAACCCTATCCACCGCCTTCTCAACCTAACCCTCCCACTACCTCGCCAAACTTCCTGTTTTTTCCCCCAAATCACCTGCCAAACACCCTACTTGCCATCTGAGGTGTCTTTTTACTGTCATCTTCCCTTACACGTGTCTTCTCGCATGAAGTTTTTTTACACCCTATATATTTCCGTCTTTCTGTTTGTTTCTTACCTCCCTTCTCTGTTTTAGTTCCTGTTTTATCAGTTTCTTTCTATATATTTATATAAATCTTTATAATAAGGAACAACCAAAAAGATATCAAACTTATAGTGCTCTGGTTTTAATGGCGTCTACGTCTTCTTCTGCCTCTGCTCCTTGTCGAGCTGGTGCCTGTTTGCAACTGCCTCCTCATCTGTGCGTAGACTTCACGGATATCAATGAGTCAAGGACTCTTTTGGCTAGTTTTCAAGATCAGCGATACCTGACTGTTGCTCGTATCTTGGAGATTGTTTCTGCTAAGTGAAAATTGAATGGTATGGTCTTTGTGCGTCGTTTTGAGCCGTATTATTTCTTTTCTTTCTCGTCCAATCAGGATTACAGCTACTTCCGTCATAGACAGACGGTTAACTTGGATGGCGGCTTGCTTGTTTTCCGTCCAATTTCGTCCACATCGACAGCTGATAACCTCTTGTTCCATATTGTTCCTATTTGGATCAGGGTGAAACATCTTCCGTTTCACTTGATGAACACTTCGGTTGCTACGTTTTTGTTGTCCCATGTGGGTGACATATGTAAGGAGGAATCATACCCTTCACTTCTTCCTCCACGAAATTTTGTTCGGGTAAGAGTTTGGATTGATCTCTCCAAACTCTTGATTCCGGGTTGTTACTTGGCCTTGAATGAAAGGGAGCATCAGTGGATTGCTTTCTCTTGCGAAGGCGTTTTTAGGTTCTGTAAGACTTGCGGCCAAGTTGGCCATCGGATTTCTTTTTGTCCTACCAGTAAAGCTGCTGGAGCTCGTGATATTCGAGCTCGGATGGACGCTCTCTCTGCTCGTGGTCTTGTTGTTCTTCATGGTCCGGCTGGTTCTTCGTTTTACTCCACGGAGATTATGGGTCTCCCGCCTCGTTATAGGTATCTCAGTTCAGATATTAATCTGACGGATGAGAATGATACGGTTGTGGTGGATTCAGGGGGTGCTTCCCCTGTTTTTTCCTTCTCGCCCTCGGACTCAGAGGAGCCTGATATTGCAGGCCCATCTTCTTCGGCCCCACCTGAGTTGATGTAAAACCGGGTACCAAATCGTTGTGAATGTTAGACACGAAAAGGGGCCTGATTTGGTGTAGTGTTTTGAGTGATATTTTTGTGTTTTTAGAGTTTAGTTTGCAGCGGAAAAAGTAAAGTAAAATGGATATGGATTAGCTAAGAAACCTCGCAAGATAACTCAACTAAAACTGAAATCTCCAACCAAGACCACACAGGAACAAGGAAGGAAACAAAGGATATTTCAACCAAGAACACACAGTAAACAAGGTTGAAATATGGCGCCGACCTCGCAAGGAAGACAAGAACACTCGCAAGCATTCAAAGTTTGAGAGAAAAATCTCTACACTTGGGTTTATATTTCTGAAAATTGGATGATTACAAATGGGGGTATTTCGGCCCTTATATAACAAAATATGTGCTTGGGCTCCAAGGCAACATTAAATGCTAGGTGCAATTTCCTAAGTGTGCTTGGGCTCCAAGGCATTATTTAAGACTATGTAGAAAAATAATTTAGGGAAGTAACAATTCCATTCGTCCTTTGATTATCTTGGTTCGTCCAATTTGCGTCACCCGCGTAAAAGTTGGACAGCTCGCCTTAAAACGACCATATCTCCTTCGTTACTTAACCAAATAAAGCGTGTGACCACTCGTTGGAAAGCTTACATCATGTACTTTCATTTAAAATAGGAATCACGCCAAAATTAGCCATATTTTCGGATATATTTAGCTTTTAAATCAAGTGAACGAATCTGAATTGTTAAGAATGACTTGAACTTGCGTTTTGAACATATACCCATGTCCCTCCTGTATCATTCTCCCCTTCTTTAAAAAGATTCGTCCTCGAATCTTGAAAACCTTGAAGTTAAAGATGTCAACATCAGACCCTCCGGGATCAAACACAAATCTTCTATTCATGATTTCATAAGTATCACAAGTTAAGCTTGCACATAAATCTAAATGCTCCTTTAATTCATCATCTTCAATGTAGCTTATTAGTTTTTCAAAGAAATGACTCCATTAACCTTGTTATTCCTTCCACCCAACCACCCTCTAATCAACAGTTTATCAACACCATATGGTTTATGTTGTTCATCATGATAAAGAAATATGCTCAAACTGATTTTACTCACGATATGTCCGTTGAGCTTCTTCTCAATGTAGCTTTCAAGTGGAGACTGATAACGCTCTTTTTCTTGAAAATCAATCACATAGAAGTTCATAGGATTTGTAACTTTGAAAGTGACATCATCCAATGCATCATCATTACCATAGTCGTCAAATATTGGTGGCAAATCAAAATTTAAGGAAGAATCACCTTCCTCCATAAAATCTTTGGAAAAGAATAAATTATCCTCTAGTTCAACTTCCTCATTGTAGCAATCCAACTCTTTTCCATCTTTATCTCCCACGATTATGCTTTTCCCAAGACAAACTTGTTAAGAAACAAATTTGAACACAGCTCTGATACCAATTTGATGTAAAACGGGGTACCAAATCGTTGTGAATGTTAGACACGAAAAGGGGCCTGATTTGGTGTAGTGTTTTGAGTGATATTTTTGTGTTTTTAGAGTTTAGTTTGCAGCGGAAAAAGTAAAGTAAAATGGATATGGATTAGCTAAGAAACCTCGCAAGATAACTCAACTAAAACTGAAATCTCCAACCAAGACCACACAGGAACAAGGAGGGAAACAAAGGATATTTCAACCAAGAACACACAGTAAACAAGGTTGAAATATGGCGCCGACCTCGCAAGGAAGACAAGAACACTCGCAAGCATTCAAAGTTTGAGAGAAAAATCTCTACACTTGGGTTTATATTTCTGAAAATTGGATGATTACAAATGGGGGTATTTCGGCCCTTATATAACAAAATATGTGCTTGGGCTCCAAGGCAACATTCAATGCTAGGTGCAATTTCCTAAGTGTGCTTGGGCTCCAAGGCATTATTTAAGACTATGTAGAAAAATAATTTAGGGAAGTAACAATTCCATTCGTCCTTTGATTATCTTGGTTCGTCCAATTTGCGTCACCCGCGTAAAAGTTGGACAGCTCGCCTTAAAACGACCATATCTCCTTCGTTACTTAACCAAATAAAGCGTGTGACCACTCGTTGGAAAGCTTACATCATGTACTTTCATTTAAAATAGGAATCACGCCAAAATTAGCCATATTTTCGGATATATTTAGCTTTTAAATCAAGTGAACGAATCTGAATTGTTAAGAATGACTTGAACTTGCGTTTTGAACATATACCCATGTCCCTCCTGTATCATTCCAGGTACATGAGGATCATGCCCGGGAAGTGTTGTTGGAATCGTTCCCTCTTTTGCGTGGGAGCTCGGCTTTTGATCCACCATCGTCATCTCGTTTCGTGCCGCAGCCTGTCCCTTCTCATCCACCATCACCGGCATTCCGTATCCATGTTCCTGAAGAGGTTATGGAGGACAGCACGTTGTTGGGGCTTCGCTCTCCCACGCTCCCAACCCAGGTTATCGATATTGGCTGCCTTTTTCGTGACACACTCGCTTCTTCTTCTGATGTTGCTATGGAGCCTGTGGAACCTCTTTCTAGGGAACTTACCCTAGTTTATAAGATAAATGTACAAGTTGGTGTTAGTTCTTCTAGTCATGCGTCCTTTAAACGAACAAACAGAGTCTCTTGTTTTGATTTGTAGTGTAATATGAACCTAGCATCAATGGATCCTAAATTGATATTAGGTTCATGTTATATTCCTCCTTTTTCTTTTTATTTTCCTAAGCTTTCTAATAATTTTGCTGATGGTTTGAGGCCGCCTGGTAAGAGCTTATTCAGTTCCATTGCTTATGACACTGTTGAGCTTCGGCCAAACAAGCGTCTTCGTCCAGATGAGCTTTTTCTTTTTCATTTAGTTTCCCATCCCTTATCTGTTTCTTTTTTGCAATGTTACAGAGATGAAGACTTGGTAGCTGATGGTCTGGTGGCGGACCTTAATTCGCCACCCGTTTCCAAATGACAACTTTTGCCTGGAATTGTAGGGGATTAGGAGAGACGGATGATCGTACACTTCCTTTTCTATTTTGGTGTATCCATCAATATCATCCGTCAATTTTGTTTTTGCAAGAAACTATGACATCGGTATCATCTGCTGCTGCTAAGACAGCTCACCTTGGACTACCTCATTTTTGCGGCATTGACTCTGTAGGACATAGTGGGGGTCTTCTTTTGCGTTGGGATGATTCTGTTGTACTTAGCTCGTTAGATATTACCCCTCACTTTATTTTGTGTACTGTATCTTTAGGTGCTACCCATGTATGTACAAAGAAAGATATGTATATGATGTTTATATATGGTGAACCATCTTTTGAGTTTCGTCTACCTTTATGGAACGCAATTTGTGATTTAATTTCGGGTCTGTCTCCTTTTATTATTATTGGTGATTTTAATCAAGTTGAACTGCACTCTGATAAATTAGGTGGCTCCAATGTCATACGAGGCCAACAGGAATTTACCACATGGAGATTGGATAATTCCCTGCTTGACGTTCCTTTCTTTGGTCCCCCTTTTACCTGGTTCAATAATCGCTCTGATGATCAATTGATTATGAAACGGCTTGACCGCGCGTATGCTAACAATGATTGGCTTCACCTTTTCCCTGCTGCATCAATTTTGAATCTTCCCATTCTTGTTTCGGACCATGCACCTATTATCCTTAAGCTTCTCCCTAACTCTAAGGCTGGCCGACGCCCTTATCGCCTTGATAACTGGTGTTTCAGTTCTCCAGAGATTGCTAACATTGTTGAATGTGCCTGGCGGATTTCTTTTCCTAGTTCTCCTATGTATGTTTTATCACATCGGCTATCGTCTGTACGTTTTTCTATAATGCAATGGGTGATTCATCATCGGCTATCCCATGGTATTAATTGGTCTGAGATTCAACATCGAATTCAATCCTCGAGTACTCGGATTGTGGATGTTGAGTCAGCAACGTGTTTTCAGCAGGTTCACTCTGAACAGCTTCAACTTCTTCAGACATAGCATGCGTATTGGCTACAACGTGCAAAGTTGAAGAGCAGTATTTTGGATGGTCTACCATCGAGACTCTTAAATTCCCGTGTCAAACAGAGGTCTTCACATCAACGTATCCTCGCTTTACGTTCTGCCTCGGGTGAATGGTTATATGATCCGGATATGATTTCGTTGGAGATTATTCTTTCTTTCAGGAACTTTTGTGTTCTACACCTCCTCAAGATCCTGCCTCACCAAGAGGTTTTATTGAGCCATTGCTTGAGTCGCTTGATCTGCCGCAGCTAAGTTCGGAAGACTGTTTGGTGCTTTCAGCTCCTTTCACTGCACTTGATATTATACATGCTCTCAATGGTATGGATGGATCCAAATCACCTGGGCCAGATGGCATTACTCCGAAGTTTTTCCAGACGTTCTGGCCCCAGGTTGGACACTTGGTTACTATGGCTCTGCTTCGTTTCCTTAATTCGGGGGTGATGTTGAAAGAGTGGAATAATACTCATATAGTTCTTATCCCAAAGGTCGACAAGCCGGAAATGATCTCTCAATATCGTCCTATCGGTCTCTGCAATGTTATTTACCGCCTTGCTTCCAAATGCCTTGCTAATCGTCTCAAGCTCGTCATTTCATCTATTGTTTCGGATTCTCAGCAGGCTTTTGTTCCCTCTCAGCTTATGTCAGATGGATGTCTTATTACTCATGAGATCATGCATTATCTTAATAAAACTAAGAAAGGCACGGTTTCTTATGCGGCTCTGAAACTAGATATGCATAAAGCGTTTGACCATGTGTCTTGGCCGTTTCTCTTTGCGATCATGAAGAAATTCGGGTTCCCGCTTTTCTGGCAGAATATTATCTGGGAATGCATCTCAACTGTAACTTATAATATTCTCATCAATGGCGAGCCCTCTAGGTCTTTTAGACCATCGTGTGGTCTGAGGCAAGGTGATCCGCTTTCACCTTATTTGTTTATTATGTGTATGGAGATTTTATCTTGCCAGTTGCGTTTTGCGGAGAAGGCTGCCTCCTTACATGGCTTTAAGATTTCTCGGTATGCCCCTCCGATCACACATCTTTTTTATGCTGATGATGCGTTTATTTGCTGTAAACTACTCCAACTTCTTTTGAGACTCTACGAGACTTATTTCGGCGCTTTGAGCTTGCCTCGGGACAGATGATAAATCTTGATAAGTCTTTTATTAAATTCAGTCCAAATGCACCAGCTGATTTTAAGTCTCATATGTCATCTATTCTGAAGATGAGAACATCTGATAGTTTTGGGAATTATTTAGGGGTCCCTATTGATCTTCCTTCGAAGAAGTCTTTGGTTTTCCAACCTTTGTTGGACAAGATGACATCTCGTATTATTGCTTGGTCTTCGCTACACCTCAGCCAGCCTTGCAAATTGCACATCATCAACTCTATTATTTTGGGTTCGATACGTTTTTGGATGTCTTCAATTCCTTTTCCGGTCGGAATTTGTAAAAAAACTTGACTCTTTGATTGCGGCTTTTTGGTGGCGCAAGGATGTTCGCCATAGATCTATTCATTGGCTCTCTAGGGACTCGTTGCAGCGTCCTCGTGAAAATGGAGGCCTTGGTCTGAAATCTATTTCGGTGTTAAGTCAGGCTTCCCTAATGAAGAATTTTTGGCGTATCCATCACCAGGCCATCTGGTCTTTTAGCAAAATTTATGCTGCCCAAGTATAGGAAGGACCTACCGATTCCTGCGTCAAGGTCTAAGGTCTCTCATCCATCCTTTTTATGGTCTGCCTTATGTCGCACAGCTCATGCTTTCGATCCTGGTTTCACCTGGAAGCTCGGTAATGGTTCCTCTGTTAACCTTCTTACAAGTCCTTGGATTAATGGAACAACTCCCTCGGTGCGACATTTTTCTACTGATGCCTCGCCTCGGCTTTCTAGTTTGCTCACTCCATCAGGTGATTGGAATCCTGTTGCTGTTTATCGTTGGTTTCAGTCCCCTTGTGCCAATACTATTCTAGCCATGGAACCTCCATATATAGATATTGACGACTTCCTTTATTGTAAATACACGGAAGATGGAGTCTACACAGTCCGCTCTGGTTATGATTTCTTGTTGTCACGCATACCGTTCTCCTGCTCTCCATATTTTTTCTCCGCTTTTCCGTGGAAAGTTCTTTGGGGTCTTCGATGCTCTCCTAAGTTTACGCTTCTTGTTTGGCGTATAGTTCACAGTATCCTTCCCTCTTTAGAAATTCTATCTACTAGAGGCATCCAGGTAAGTACTTTCTGTGTTTTTTGTCACTCACATGCTGAGTCTTTAAATCATTTGTTTCGATCTTGTACTATGGCCAGACATGTTTGTCTTTCTTCGCCTCTGGGCATTAATTCTGTAGCTAATCCTTCAGTTTGCTTGCAAAGATGGCTTGCTGATTTTATTGGATATTTTCACAGGGTCACGGATGCAGTAGATCAGTGCCTTCTTCGGTTTCTTTGTATTATAAAGGCCATTTGGATGATTCGTAATTCAGTGATTTTTGATAACTGCAAGGTTAATCCGTCTCAGATTTTACATATGGCTGACTATCTTTTTACTTCTCACTCTCAGTTGCCTGTTCTTTGGCATTCTTTTGTGAAGAACACTAACAAGATTTCTATCTTTCCTTTGGACAATAGTATGTCTTTGCCTACTGTCACTTACTTTATTCTGGTCTGTAGGTCATCTCCTCGGGATCGGTTCATTGTAACTTCTTCGGATTCGATCTCACGCACCCTTGTTACTCAACATGTCCGGGCTTCCTCTGTTTTTGCTGCATCAACGAAAGTTCTACTTCTCAATATGTATTGAGCTCATTCTGCGTCACTACCATCCGTTTCATTCCAAGTTACTTCAAAAAAATTATCTTCTGTTCTGGCCTCCACAGCGCCAGTACCAATCGAATTGCGTCACTCACTGTGCACAATTCGTAGTTTCCTTCGTAGATATGTGCACTGGTCAGTAAGCTTTGCTACTGGCTGATGTTGTAATTGTTCTTAACTCTTTGTTTGGTTTGTTTACATGTATATATAAAGTTCATTTTTGTCAAAAAAAAAAAATAAGATGAGTAGTTGACCCAGGTCTCCGAGAGATAGTGTTTGACAGAGGTAAGAGTTTGTCATATAGCATGATACATGAAACACCCTTGTGTATTTCCAATTACCTTAGCCTTCTGACTTTCTTATTCTATACGAAGTAGGTCTCTTCAACTATTCACACGTGCCCATGAACTTGTTTATATGCTCCATATGGACTTTGCATACTACTTGGACTTGGTTTATGCATTTTATCTACCAATTTAGGGTTTTTTGTCAGAAACTATCTTTTATTTAGGGTCATTGATGAACAACTATCTTTCATTTTATTTTTGGCTTTTAACTACCTTTCATTTCTTCATTTTGCGAAAGACTACCAAAAATCCACTTCCGGCAAAAAAATGTCAACTTTTCGGCAATGACTTACCATTTCATGTTGAATCTAACTCTTTACTTCATAACCCTAATAATCGATGATAAAGATTGATTAAACCCGACATTAGCGTCCTCAATTTGTCTATCTCTTATCCGAATTAAAGTCCTAATCACCGAAACAAAATCATCATTGATATTAATCATAACATGCTAAATAATTCTTCAACAATAATGATCTATTATGGCCTTGTTGGCAAAATTAACTCTTAGTGTTAATTATTCGAAAATAATAACGGATTCACTCGTAGGATCACTTGAGTGCGACTATCTCATTAGTTTTCGTATACCCACCATCTTATCATGAAGGGAGAAAGAAGGTACTTTAATATGACTTAGATGGACAGTAGCTTGATGAATCATGAGTAGTCTATAAGGTTGTTGAAATGTAAGGGTGAAGGTGAAAGTGGTAGTAAAGGTGATGACGGAGACAGAGATGGAGATTGAGATGGTTGATGCGTTGATATTTCTTTGAACAAACTTTTGATAAGGTGTTGGGCATGGAGAGGAGCTTTTTCGGATTTTGTTGGGTAAACAAAGGGAGAAATATGGGTTATATGTGTGAAAAAGGGAGAAAAGAGCAAGTCAACGCCAAAAAGTTGACTTTTGTTCGCCGGAAGTGGATTTTTGGTAGTCTTTCGCAAAATGAAGAAATTAAAGGTAGTTGAAAGCCAAAAATAAAATGAAAAGTAGTTGTTCACAAATGGTCCTGAATAAAAGGTAGTTTCTGACAAAAAACTCACCAATTTATGACAGAATACAGTGAAGTAATCGTGGCTGCTTTCACTATTCGGCCCATTTTTATTGTTAATACATAAATCCGACTTAATGAACATACTTGATCCCGGCCGCTATAACATGAACTCTTCCGTTTTAGGCGGATGATACACCATTTCACAATTCTTACTCCATAGCTTAAAAATATAACTGCCAAGGTAAATGAAAGGAAACGGAAGATTTAAGGTGTTTTGTACCATTTGAATAATTTCTCGGGAAATAAGCATAAAGAGCGTTAATTATAACATTGTCAATTCCATTTAGACATTTAATTTTAGCCTCATCATCGGGTACCCATAAGGCTAGTAGACAAATTTGAGGTGTCTACAGAAGCCCCCACTTTGGCCGAGTCTGAGTAAGACAAAGGTCAAAGTAGTCCGGTCGGGACAGATAAAGAATAAGAAACGTATTTGGGCCTCTTATATTACCCGTCTGGAGTAGCTAGAATCTGGGACTGGCTTAGCAAAACTTTGTTTCACTAATTTGGAATAAAGTTGGTAAAACTTTGTTTCACCAATCTAGAAACTGGCATGCGGCAAAACTTTGTTTCGCCGGTCTGGAATCTAGGTCAAGCAAAACTTTGTTTTGCTGCTCTGGAATCTGGGATAGCCAAACTTTGTTTAGCTGGTCTGGAATATGGTATAGCTAAACTTTGTTTAGCTGGTCTGGATCTTGTAGAGCGAAACTTTGTTTCGCTTAAGAGTGAACCAACAAAATCTGATTTCACAAGCTCGGATGCGTGTCAGGGCCCGCCGACCGAGTAATTCAAAAATTAATTTTGAAAAGGGATTAGAATGTAAAATCTGATTTTACAAACTAGGAATTGCAAAATTTTATTTCGCAAACAGGAAATTTATGAAAATTTTATTTTAAGAACTCAAATGCATGTCAGGGCCTGCCGACCAATTGATTTGAAAATTGCAAAATTTTATTTCGCAAAAAGGGTAAGTTCGGAAAATTTTATTTAAAGAATTCAAGTGCATGTCAGGGCCTGCCGACCAAATTTTAATTTCAAAATTTTATGTCCAAAAAAAAAGCTACATTTGAAAATCGTAAAATTTTATTTTACAGGAAGATGGGACATTATGAGAAACCCCCACTTTGGATGAATCTGGAAGATGAATGACAAAGTAGTCGACTGAAATGGTTAGTGACAAATATATGACATCTAAAATGCAAATGCATGTCCTGGACATAATGCATGTATGATTAATGCAAAAATGGAGTATTTTCGAAAACAGTTAAAATGATTATCAAATTTTTGAAAAGATTTTTTGAAAAGGATGGGGTCTGACCCAAATGTGATCCAAATAGAAAGAGTGGACACTGACTGGACATTTGACTATGAAAGTAACTTCTAACAAATTCTCTGATGTGGAGAACGTGTATCATTTTTATTTGACTTGTGAATTTGAGTTATATTTTGATGAGTTTTGTCATCTTTACAGTAAGAAGCTCTACTAATTAAGTGAAACTAATACCATAAAAACAAAATACTTTTGTGGCCATATAAATTTAGTGTACATCGCCCGAATTCTTAGATGTTGAACGAGGGTGATAAATGGAATGGAGTAGAAGGTTTTATGGCGTTAGAAGACACTGGAGACCTGTGTGCCTCTTTCACTCACCTAAATGAATGAAAGGATCGTCCCAAGAAGAATGGAGACAAAGTAACTGTAGATTAACTCGTCTGAGAAATGAAACAAAAAATGACTACTTTGCGATTTAATTGCAAATTGACTTGATTTTTTTTTTTTCTGAATTTTTGAGACTGGATTTGTATCTACTTGAGATCATATGTTTTGGTCTTTGACTTTTTGAGAATTTTGTCGCTGGATCTTTATCTATTAGAGATCATATTTTTTTGGTCTTTGACTTTTGAGACTTTTGTCACTGGAATTAATTGCAACTTTGACAGGAATGTTTGTTGACTTGTGAGTATTTTGAGCTTGTATTAGTACTTGGACTCACATTTTAAGTTCATTCTAAGGACTAGTGGTCACCTCTCTTGTTATAATAGCATGGAATGTGCGCTCCCGTGTTTTATTTTATATGTTTGGGAACAGATGTACTAAGAATTTGATTTTACCCTTGGGCGTGCTAGTTTTATAGCATCAATGAGAATGGATGATAATATTGGCTAAAATGATCAATCATATGAGTTTTTGTGCTCATCTAGTAGCCATTTGAGATATGGGAAACTACAAATCTGGTAGATAGAGAGTTGTGCTCATTTGGTAGTTATTTGAAATATGGAAATTTGACGAATTGGATATATAGAGAGTTGTGCTCATTCAGGTTAGTATTCATATGAAATATGGAGAATTTGACAAATCGGATAGATAGAGAGTTGTGTTCATTTAGATTAGTAGTCATATGAAATAGGGAAAATTTGACAAATCGGGTGGATAGAGAGTCTCCAAACCTAGAGGCCACCTAGAGACACGGCGATCAAGGAATTATCACACCACAGGAAATGGAAAAGGTGGTCAAATGCACGCCCTCGTTCAGGCTAATTCTAAGAGACCGATTGATCTACACTATAGAGATACGACCTAAAGTATTTCAAATCTATTCTACTCATTAAGGGTAAAACCCAACCAAACTCTTCTGCCAATACCACCACTCCACCACTGACAAAAGAAAACCACCACCACAGCACTGATACGCGACTGACAACCACCTCTCTAATAGGCAGCGACTGACAACCACCATTAACGGCAGCCATCGATGCTCAGATGGAGACGGCTATCAAGTACAGTATTGATTTTTGGGTTCCGAGTTTGATTCTTTCATATGTATCTGGATGTAAAATTAATTTAGGTCTTCTTTGTCTTTCTTAATCTCTTTGGTATGTATATTGGATTTGGTAGAGTACAATAGAGATTAATAAACTCATAATGTTAAAATAGTATGAATTTTTTTTTTTAATATGATAGACCCCATAGCTGTTAATCCTGTTACTAAAGCGGCTGAAACTCGGACCCGCGGATAGACCCAGACCCTACCCTTAACCATAGGGTCCGGGTATGGGTCCTCAAATTTTAGACCCTTGCGGGTCTGGGTCGGGTACGAGTCCAAAGGGAAAATCTCGGATCCGGGTCTGGATCTAGGCGGACCCTACCCAGACCTTACCCATTGCCATCCCTAATGTGGTGTTGACAATTGCTCCATGATTATCTCTTTTGATTTTATGCTCATTTGATTTGTGATGTGGCACGCATATGGACACATAATTGGGTTTAGTGCATGACAAATTTGAGGGGGGAAAAAATAAATCCTATATGCAATTACTTATTAATGCAAAATGCCTACTGAAGAGAATGTAAAAATACACGTACCGCTAGTAATCCACATTTATCCTACTTTTTTTTCGATTTAATTAATTAGTCAATGCAATATGGAAGATTGAAAATCATGTCAAAACATTAACAAGTAAGACACACAACACGACCTAATAAAGGTTTTACGGGATCTATAGTTAGATTAATGGGTTGGAAATTGGGTACTCACGACATTAAAATAGCCGAGGGTATCTCTCGCTTTTGTGCTCACCCAGTCGAATGGACCAAGCGAGTTGCCAAAACACGACGTCATGAGTTGGAAAATATGTGTCTCTTTACAGTAACAAACTCTACTAATTAAGCAAAACTAATACCATAGAAACAAAATACTTTTATGACCGTATAAACTTAGTGTACATCCCCCGAATTCTTAGATGCTAAACGAGGGTGATAAATGGAGTGGAGTAGAAGGTACTATGGTGTTATAAGACACTGGAGATTTGTGTGCCTCTCTCACTCACCTAAATGAATGAAAGGATTGTCCCAAGAGGAATGGAGACAATGAAACCATGGATTGACTCGTCTGAGAAATGAAAAAATGACTAATCGGCAATTTGATTGCAATTCTGATCTTGACTGGAACTTTTTTTTGTCTTTTTTACTAGATTTTTTTTGTCTTGTGAATTTTTGAGATTTTTAACACTGCATTAAATTGCAACTTTGGTTGAATTTTTTTTTTTTTGTCTTGTGAATTTTTGAGACTTTTGACAGGATTTAATTGCAAATTTGACTTGAATTTTTTGTTGACTTACGAGAGTCTATGGTAGTGTGAATATTGTCCCCAGCGGAGTCGCCACTGTGAGATCCCTGAAAAAATCTCCTTTTTTGAAAATAAATAAATAACATGGTAGGAGAGTCGCCGGTAGGTTTTATAAAAAAACATACAAAAATAATTTTAACGGAAAAGTCCCCTTTTGATCCCTGGTATGGGGACTGGTCCGTCACTCCGGCCTAAACCAAAGATTGCGGATTCTGGGGTAAAGGTACGGTCAGGGAAGGTGTTAGGCGCCCGGACCGCCCATCAAAGTGACGACCTCTACTATTTATTTGTAATATTATATATTTGACGAAATTTTAATAATGAAAAAGGTTATAAACAATTTTTTATAAGACAATACAAATTATTTACAAAGGATAAATTAACTACATACGTTAGTTTATATACAAATAATACGATAAATAGAGAAAATAAATAAAACAATGAAATAAAGAGAGTAATGAAAGCTTATTGAAGTTTGTTACCCTCAGGCCTATCTGGATGTTGACTATTAATGAATTTCGACTTTGTCGTAAATTAACGACTCTTATGCGCTTATATGAAACTGGGACGATTTATACGTAAGTAGTTTGATTTGAAACTGGATAGTGTATTTGAGACGGTGTATGAAAAAGTACAGAATTTTGGATCTGGTTTTCAATAAGGGTCTCGGTATATTTCTTGTAACTTGTCCCCCTCTTCCCGTGGATATGCGGGAGTATTTATAGTAATAAGATGAGAAGTTGACTCGGGTCTCCGAGAGATAGTGTTTGACAGAGGTAAGACCGTAAGAGTTTGTCATATAGCATTATACATCAAACACCCATGTGAAGTTCCAATTACCAGGCTAGGGGCTAAGCAACTCTCTTACTCTGGAAGACTCATCCTAATCAAATCAGTTTTGAGTACTCTCCATATGTATTGGGCAAGGATTTTCATTTTGCCAAAGATGGTGATCTCTAATATTGAGGCAATTTGCGTAACTTTTTTATGGCATGGTCGAATGCCAAGGAATCTCTGCATTAGTCTCTTGGAAGCTTATTTGTCGACCTAAGAGGAAAGGGGGCTTGGGTTTGAAGAATTTGCATCTCCGGAATGTAGCGATTACGGGAAAATATGTATGGTGGGTTGAATTAAAGACTGACCATCTCTCGGGTGAAGTGGGTTCATCTTTGTACACATAAAAAATGCTCAATGGCGTGATTATGAACCTACCAATCAACACTAGTTGGGCTTGGAGACGCATCTCGTCGGGTAAAGAAACAATTGCATTCTTGGATTTTTGATGAGAATTGGAGAACGGGTGGGTCGATTACTCAGTAAAGGCGGGATATAGTTGGTGGTTGCGAGGCAAATGAGGTAGCATGGTATCCCCGGGTCAACAACGGGGTAATGCTTTGCCCAAACATCGATTTTTATCCGGTTGGTAGCTCGAGAATCGCTGTTGACACGGGACGGGTTGATGCGAATGAGTATTATTCGAGAGCAACGATGCTTTTTATGTGAGGATGATGAGAAGGATTTTAATCATCTCTTTTCCGGATGTCCTTTTAGCGACATTGTCTTAGGCTGGAAGAGGCAGTTGCGTGTGTGCATTCGCCGTCATCACAATGTCATTGCTTGGTGGTTAACTATCAGAGATAGGTCTCTTTTGAAGAAACAAATCGTGGCTGCTGCTTTAGCTCTGCTGATGTATCTGATCTGGAAGGCTAGGAATTGTTGTAGATTGGAGTCTGTAATCCCTCTCCCTGTTGGCATTATAAAACAGGTGAAGGAGACATTGCTTATGAAAACGAGAGTCAGTATAATCACTGTTCGTCATAGGAATACTGAGGAGTGGTTAAGTAGGCTTGGATTGAGTTGTGAGTAGCTAGTGTTTGTAGCTAGCTCAAAATTTGTATGTTTGGCGATTTCAATATATTATACTTACCTTTCCCAAAAAAAAAAAAAAGAAGTTCCAATTACCTTAGCCTTCTGACTTTCTTATTACGAAGTAGGTCTCTTCAACTATTCACACGTGCCCATGAACTTTTTTATATGCTCCATATGGACTTTGCATACTACTTGGACTTGGTTTATGCATTTTATCTACCAATTTATGATAGAATACAGTGAAGTAATAGTGGGCTGCCTTCACTATTCGGGCCCATTTTTATTGTTAATACATAAATCCGACTTAATGAACATACTTGATCCCGGCCGCTATAATATGAACCCTTCCGTTTTGGGCGGATGATACACCATTTGACAATTCTTACTCCATAGCTTAAAAATATAACTGTCAAGGTAAATGAAAGGAAACGGAAGATTTAAGGTGTTTTTTACCATTTGAATAATTTCTCGGAAAATACGCGTAAAGAGCGTTAATTATAACATTGTCAATTTCCATTTAGTCATTTAATTTTAGCCTCATCATCGGGTACCCATAAGGCTAGTAGACAACTTTGAGGTGTCTACAGGTACTTAGGGTCAATTAACTAACATGGACTGACTATCTAAGGCTTGACGGTACTATATATCCTTCAGATCAGCACTTAGCATGCGGTCGCTATAACTAAGTCATTCTACATAATTATTGTAAGCCTTTCTTAGCATTAATCCGGTCGGCAATAATACTAATTCGCGACACTTACTAATTAACCCCGGCCGGTAATTAATCAATTAGATTGATAAACAAATAATAGGCGATAGTCAATCTAAGTATCTAATAAATTCATTAACCTCAATTAATATTCATCGATCCCCTTCAACCCTAGATGGAGAGTTAGCTACGCATAACAATAGAAAGAACGATAAACATAATTAAAGAAAATATAAGAATAGAGATTAGAAATATCGAACAATGATTAATTGGAAGATTAAAGGTATGAACGATCGTGCAAACAATAATATAAAAGAGTTTTTAGAGAGGAAACCTAAACTAAGCTAAACTAGCATTTTAGAATAGTGAAAAGCATAACCTAATTATTGTGTAGGAGTTTCCTGTTAATACTATTACATAATATTTAATTAAACGGATATAAGGGAAGTTTCATAAAAAGTGCGTCAGACTAGGATATTCGATCGAGTATTGACACACTCGATCGAGTGAGTTCAACAACTTCAGCTTCTTCGTGTCTTCTCTCCTCTCATTCTTCTTGATTCTTGTGCCATCTTTCTTGTACTTCATCTTGCCGACTCCGCAGTACTCATTACCATCCAATTGCTCCACAAATGCATCCAATCTGCATTAAAACACCAAAAGGCGGAAGTATCGACATTTCTAATATAAACAGCATATAATTAACATATTATAGCACAAAACCGTCTCAAAAGCAACTAAGGAGAGGCATAAATGTGTATATAATTATGACTCATCAAAATCCCCCAAACCAACTCTTTGCTTGTCCCTAAGCAAAGCACTAACACAATAAAAAAGGCAATCGTACAAATGATGAATGAATAACTCAGAGCTAATGTTGATGCACATACAAATCCCAAGCTACCCATATCTATAACAAAGTAATGACTAAGGTGTATCAATAAAACAAATTCAAAGGTACGGGTAAAAGAAAACACAGCTCAAGTCCCAAGATGTAACATGATACCGTAATATAGACAGAAACCAAATACCTTTCAATCTTGCAAGACAAATTAGTCGGATTCACTCATGCAATCATCATAAAGGGTGAGTTATATGTAAGATTGTAACACCCCCATTTATTCAGGAGCCTTTAGCTAGACATTCCCAATAAATAGGACTGTTACCATCTCGGTTTCCCGAGGTAGTGTATAACAAAGTACAACAAACCAAAGTACTTTAAACTAAAACTTTAATGATTACATGTTTATTACCAATTATCCAACTAAAACTTAGTATGAAATATTTACAACTCGCAGCGGAAATAAATAAAGTGATATAAATTGTTCTATGTGATCTAGACTTCAACTATGGTCCAAGTCGAGCTCTCTTCCCAGTGCTCCCAAGTCAGCTAGCTCCAAACCTGCTATTTAAATCTGCTCCCCATTTAACCGGAAATATTAAATGGTTCACCACAGGATGCCATCAATTAAAGCAGGCATCAATTTTATTTTGACACAGAAGCAAACACGTCAACCAATGGTTGAGTAGGATAAAATATATTAAAACAACCAATCTCTAACAACTGTCAATATTCCAATCTCAACTGTTCACATGTCACATCTCAACATCAACTATCCACGTTATCCACCAGAGACTAAGCCTGGGGCCTTCCAATTATCCACACACGTTATCCACGGAGACTAAGCCTGGGGGCGATCCAATAACCACTCACGTTATCCACCAGAGACTAAGCCTGGGGCAGTCCAATTCTCATAAACCATTCGACAATATAATCGTATAAAATATACACAACTCCAACAATTAACAATGTTAATCACTCAATTAGCTTAATTAAATAAGCAACCATACACCAATCATCCTTTCAATACATTCACGTATTAAACACGCAAATCAGATATAGTTGAGTAGATTATCCTACCTGGCAAGCAAGCACTCCAATTACGCAATCCAAATAAATAAAGCAAATCCAATCCGATTATAATTCTTCACAATTTCCGTCACCTATATAATAATAACAATTACAACAATTATAATTACTAACTTTATTTGTTTATGTATTTATTCCTTTTATTCAATTATTCAAATTAATTATTTATTATAATTATTAAAGGTTTATGATAACTAAAAACCTGATTTAACTACGAACCCGACTCACCCGAGCTAATTAAATAATTAAAACCCGTCACACTACAAACACATACCACCTTAACATGGTTTATAAACCATGGCCAACACCTCTCTTAAAACCCACCAAACCCGACACCACAAGCCACCACAGCCACCACCCAACCTCGACACCCCTAGCCTGCAATCCCCACGTATCCAAATCGCCCTTAACCACCAAAATAAACCACCACCGGAACCCACAAACCCACGCCCTATCACACGACACCAACCGCAACACTCACCTGACACCCCCACAAACCCGTCCCAAAACCACCACCTAACACCACCTCCACCGCCACCTACAACCACCAATCAACTCCCCTATCCTCCCTCGACAAAAGCCACCCAGAAACCCCCCTAACCAGACCACCTACAACCCCTAAAACCCCCTCGAAAACCGCCTGCCCAGAACAGCAGCTCCTCCCCTGTTTCCCGTCACCACCGCACAAACCACCATCCCTGACCACCCAAACACCACCAAAGACAACCGCCCCTTGCCGCCAACATCAACCACCCAAACCCCAGGTCAAGGCGTGTCCAATTTGTGGGTCAAATAACCATCCCAAATACCCACAACCAACCCGTATAACCCTTCTCGTCCGGCCCGTCTTTCAACCGCCCCAAAAGCCACCGTAACAAGGTCAACGACGGTCAACTATGGTCAAGTCGGAAAATTTGCGGTGCAAGGTCGCTCTAGGTCCAAATCTCGAGTCCTATGGTGGTCTATACAAGTCATACGGTTGTCTTAAAGATGGTCACATGAAACGAATATAAATTGATTTAAGACGGATAATTACCTCGAGTTGATTAATTGGTTTATGTTAATTCCTTCCTCTTCCGTCTCCTAAAGCTTGTTCTTTTTAATTTGTGAATTATTTCTCAGATTTGAGGTGGTATTTATAGTGTAAGATTTAGAGAATACGAGACCAATTAGGAGACTATGTAACTTTCCTTATTCTAATTAGTATAGGAATTGTCATTATAATTAAATCATTATTATTTATCATATACTATTAACCCTATCACAATTATAATTTCCTCATATAATATTTACTAATTTATTATCGCCATAACTTTATTATTATTATTATAATTATAATTACCTTTATATAATATTATTCCTATATTATTTATTATTAATTCCCGATTACACTCGTACCAACTTAATAGATTTCGGTCCAAACAACAATGGCACACGGCCCAATGCTAAATATTAGCTAAACCCAATTCCCGACTTGCATTATTAATTTATTATGTAATTAACATCTTATTATAATTACTATTAGAAATGTCTTATAATTAATTAGTAAATTACATAAATTATCTTCACAATTTATTATTAAAATACGGAGTATTACGGTCTTCCCCCTTAAAATGAACTTCGTCCCGTTAGCCCACAACTACCATCATCCAACATTATCATTCAATACCATCATCCATTTACGATTATCATCCATACCAATCGCATCACAAGGTATCACAACAACAATTCAAAACATTCGTAGTATTACATTCCTTCCCCCTAAAAATTAACTTCGTCCTCGAAGTTCGGAATACCAAACAAATGGAACAACCAAATCATTATTATAATATAAAACATGAAACACACATTGTAATATAAAACAACTTTTATTTCCAACACTAATTAATGGTTAATCGAATACAAAAATATTTGATTGACCTCCAAGTAGCAAAACCACAACTTAAACTAACTTTATTTAAACTATTGGCGAATACATTGCCAAAATAGGTAATAATCTATAACAAAATACACATAATTGTTTAGTTAATCTTTTTTTTTTTAATAATGGTATCTAACTTAAATATGGATGCAATTACGGTGAACATATATATATGGCTTAGGGCAACACATTCCGCATATCACTAGACATGGTAATCTACTTCACATAATTAACAACATCAAATATAAATGTGCAAGAAATAAGAAACAAAACTTATACTCTTCAAGGCTAGGAAAAACATGTTATAATTTTTAAAAATCTTTAATACATAAGAACATAATTAATTATTGAGAACATATACTTTTTAGAAAATACAGAAAGTTATTAAACCATGAGAAAAAGAATCAAGTCAAAAATTCAAATGATTAATTTATAATGCATTTTAGAAGTTACTTGGTTGAAACAGAAATTTTACAGCAACTTGTCAGAAACTTAGGTCAACTTGTAAAAATCACCATAAATTGTCAAAATATTTTCTTAAAACGTGCTTACCAATTTAGAAACATACATGAGTCTATTAAACATTGGCGTTGGAATTATAACAAATAATTACGTAGTTTTTAAATGACAATTTTTACAAAAACATGGCGCGAAAACATCACTGTACAGGAACATTTCGACTACTGTCCACTAAAATATTTATTTCTCCTAAACAGTATATTATTTGAACATGAGACCAGTGGCATATGAAAGCTAACTCATAAAGCTATTAATCATAAATTTTGCATACGAGAATTTTAAACAGGTAGTAAATGGCAGCCAAAACAATCAAGGGTAAAATTTCGAGAAATCAACCAAAATCGCATTCTTCACAATTTCATGTAATTCTTTCAACACTTCACATATTAATCATACTCACACCTCCCACATACATGCCAACATACCTTCCCCATATCAACATGCTCATATCAATACTTAAAAGAAATCATCCGCAATCATTAACGAAAACAGTCATTCAAACAAGACAAATAAATTCCTAAAGGAAATATACTATATTCATTTTAAATTACCCCACTCTGAAATGTCTCTCAAGGTTCCCGGTTCAAAGCTGAGAGGGCCATGGTACGAATTAAGGCGCGCTTCTTAACCGCACTAAGAGGGGCTCCTAACAGTTTCTACCCGGGGTTCATTTTATTAGACACATCCTACATTCATTATTAAGTTCATTAGTTAGGCCGAGGATCGTTTTGCTCTGATACCACTTTGTAACACCCCCATTTATTCAGGAGCCTTTAGCTAGACATTCCCAATAAATAGGACTGTTACCATCTCGGTTTCCCGAGGTAGTGTATAACAAAGTACAACAAACCAAAGTACTTTAAACTAAAACTTTAATGATTACATGTTTATTACCAATTATCCAACTAAAACTTAGTATGAAATATTTACAACTCGCAGCGGAAATAAATAAAGTGATATAAATTGTTCTATGTGATCTAGACTTCAACTATGGTCCAAGTCGAGCTCTCTTCCCAGTGCTCCCAAGTCAGCTAGCTCCAAACCTGCTATTTAAATCTGCTCCCCATTTAACCGGAAATATTAAATGGTTCACCACAGGATGCCATCAATTAAAGCAGGCATCAATTTTATTTTGACACAGAAGCAAACACGTCAACCAATGGTTGAGTAGGATAAAATATATTAAAACAACCAATCTCTCACAACTGTCAATATTCCAATCTCAACTGTTCACATGTCACATCTCAACATCAACTATCCACGTTATCCACCAGAGACTAAGCCTGGGGCCTTCCAATTATCCACACACGTTATCCACCAGAGACTAAGCCTGGGGCGGTCAATAACCACTCACGTTATCCACGAGAGACTAAGCCGGGGCGGTCAATTCTCATAAACCATTCGACAATATAATCGTATAAAATATACACAACTCCAACAATTAACAATGTTAATCACTCAATTAGCTTAATTAAATAAGCAACCATACACCAATCATCCTTTCAATACATTCACGTATTAAACACGCAAATCAGATATAGTTGAGTAGATTATCCTACCTGGCAAGCAAGCACTCCAATTACGCAATCCAAATAAATAAAGCAAATCCAATCCGATTATAATTCTTCACAATTTCCGTCACCTATATAATAATAACAATTACAACAATTATAATTACTAACTTTATTTGTTTATGTATTTATTCCTTTTATTCAATTATTCAAATTAATTATTTATTATAATTATTAAAGGTTTATGATAACTAAAAACCTGATTTAACTACGAACCCGACTCACCCGAGCTAATTAAATAATTAAAACCCGTCACACTACAAACACATACCACCTTAACATGGTTTATAAACCATGGCCAACACCTCTCTTAAAACCCACCAAACCCGACACCACAAGCCACCACAGCCACCACCCAACCTCGACACCCCTAGCCTGCAATCCCCACGTATCCAAATCGCCCTTAACCACCAGCTAAACCACCACCAGCAACCCACAAACCCACGCCCTATCACACGACACCAACCGCAACACTCACCTGACACCCCCACAAACCCGTCCCAAAACCACCACCTAACACCACCTCCACCGCCACCTACAACCACCAATCAACTCCCCTATCCTCCCTCGACAAAAGCCACCCAGAAACCCCCCTAACCAGACCACCTACAACCCCTAAAACCCCTCGAAAACCGCCGCCTGCCGAGCAAGCTCCTCCCCCCTGTTTCCCGTCACCACCGCACAAACCACCATCCCCGACCACCCAAACACCACCAAGACAACCGCCCCCGCCGCCAACATCAACCACCCAAACCCCAGGTCAAGGCGTGTCCAATTTGTGGGTCAAATAACCATCCCAAATACCCACAACCAACCCGTATAACCCTTCTGTCCAGCCGTCTTTCAACCGCCCCAAAAGCCACCGTAACAAGGTCAACGACGGTCAACTATGGTCAAGTCGAGAAAATTTGCGATGCAAGGTCGCTCTAGGTCCAAATCTCGAGTCCTATGGTGGTCTATACAAGTCATACGGTTGTCTTAAAGATGGTCACATGAAACGAATATAAATTGATTTAAGACGGATAATTACCTCGAGTTGATTAATTGGTTTATGTTAATTCCTTCCTCTTCCGTCTCCTAAAGCTTGTTCTTTTTAATTTGTGAATTATTTCTCAGATTTGAGGTGGTATTTATAGTGTAAGATTTAGAGAATACGAGACCAATTAGGAGACTATGTAACTTTCCTTATTCTAATTAGTATAGGAATTGTCATTATAATTAAATCATTATTATTTATCATATACTATTAACCCTATCACAATTATAATTTCCTCATATAATATTTACTAATTTATTATCGCCATAACTTTATTATTATTATTATAATTATAATTACCTTTATATAATATTATTCCTATATTATTTATTATTAATTCCCGATTACACTCGTACCAACTTAATAGATTTCGGTCCAAACAACAATGGCACACGGCCCAATGCTAAATATTAGCTAAACCCAATTCCCGACTTGCATTATTAATTTATTATGTAATTAACATCTTATTATAATTACTATTAGAAATGTCTTATAATTAATTAGTAAATTACATAAATTATCTTCACAATTTATTATTAAAATACGGAGTATTACAGTCTTCCCCCCTTAAAATGAACTTCGTCCCGAAGTTCGCCCACAACTACCATCATCCAACATTATCATTCAATACCATCATCCATTTACGATTATCATCCACACCAATCGCATCACAAGGTATCACAACAATAATTCAAAACATTCGTAGTATTACATTCCTTCCCCCTAAAAATTAACTTCGTCCTCGAAGTTCGGAATACCAAACAAATGGAACAACCAAATCATTATTATAATATAAAACATGAAACACACATTGTAATATAAAACAACTTTTATTTCCAACACTAATTAATGGTTAACTGAATACAAAAATATTTGATTGACCTCCAAGTAGCAAAACCACAACTTAAACTAACTTTATTTAAACTATTGGCGAATACATTGCCAAAATAGGTAATAATCTATAACAAAATACACATAATTGTTTAGTTAATCTTTTTTTTTTTAATAATGGTATCTAACTTAAATATGGATGCAATTACGGTGAACATATATATATGGCTTAGGGCAACACATTCCGCATATCACTAGACATGGTAATCTACTTCACATAATTAACAACATCAAATATAAATGTGCAAGAAATAAGAAACAAAACTTATACTCTTCAAGGCTAGGAAAAACATGTTATAATTTTTAAAAATCTTTAATACATAAGAACATAATTAATTATTGAGAACATATACTTTTTAGAAAATACAGAAAGTTATTAAACCATGAGAAAAAGAATCAAGTCAAAAATTCAAATGATTAATTTATAATGCATTTTACAAGTTACTTGGTCGAAACAGAAATTTTACAAAGAACTTGTCGAAACTTAGGTCAAATTGTAAAAATCACCATAAATTGTCAAAATATTTTCTTAAAACGTGGCTTACAAATTTAGAAACATACATGAGTCTATTAAACATTGGCGTTGGAATTATAACAAATAATTACGTAGTTTTTAAATGACAATTTTTAAAAAAACATGGCGCGAAAACATCACTGTACAGGAACATTTCGACTACTGTCCACTAAAATATTTATTTCTCCTAAACAGTATATTATTTGAACATGAGACCAGTGTCATATGAAAGCTAACTCATAAAGCTATTAATCACAAATTTTGCATACGAGAATTTTAAACAGGTAGTAAATGGCAGCCAAAACAATCAAGGGTAAAATTTCGAGAAATCAACCAAAATCGCATTCTTCACAATTTCATGTAATTCTATCAACACTTCACATATTAATCATACTCACACCTCCCACATACATGCCAACATACCTTCCCCATATCAACATGCTCATATCAATACTTAAAAGAAATCATCCGCAATCATTAACGAAAACAGTCATTCAAACAAGACAAACAAATTCCTAAAGGAAATATACTATATTCATTTTAAATTACCCCACTCTGAAATGTCTCTCAAGGTTCCCGGTTCAAAGCTGAGAGGGCCATGGTACGAATTAAGGCGCGCTTCTTAACCGCACTAAGAGGGGCTCCTAACAGTTTCTACCCGGGGTTCATTTTATTTAGACACATCCTAAATTCATTATTATTCATTGGTTAGGCCTGAGGATCGTTTTGCTCTGATACCACTTTGTAACACCCCCATTTATTCAGGAGCCTTTAGCTAGACATTCCCAATAAATAGGACTGTTACCATCTCGGTTTCCCGAGGTAGTGTATAACAAAGTACAACAAACCAAAGTACTTTAAACTAAAACTTTAATGATTACATGTTTATTACCAATTATCCAACTAAAACTTAGTATGAAATATTTACAACTCGCAGCGGAAATAAATAAAGTGATATAAATTGTTCTATGTGATCTAGACTTCAACTATGGTCCAAGTCGAGCTCTCTTCCCAGTGCTCCCAAGTCAGCTAGCTCCAAACCTCGCTATTTAAATCGCTCCCCATTTAACCGGAAATATTAAATGGTTCACCACAGGATGCCATCAATTAAAGCGGGCATCAATTTTATTTTGACACAAAAGCAAACACGTCAACCAATGGTTGAGTAGGATAAAATATATTAAAACAACCAATCTCTCACAACTGTCAATATTCCAATCTCAACTGTTCACATGTCACATCTCAACATCAACTATCCACGTTATCCACCAGAGACTAAGCCCGGGGCCTTCCAATTATCCACACACGTTATCCACCGGAGACTAAGCACGGGGCGAGTCCAATAACCACTCACGTTATCCACCAGAGACTAAGCCTGGGGCAGTCCAATTCTCATAAACCATTCGACAATATAATCGTATAAAATATACACAACTCCAACAATTAACAATGTTAATCACTCAATTAGCTTAATTAAATAAGCAACCATACACCAATCATCCTTTCAATACATTCACGTATTAAACACGCAAATCAGATATAGTTGAGTAGATTATCCTACCTGGCAAGCAAGCACTCCAATTACGCAATCCAAATAAATAAAGCAAATCCAATCCGATTATAATTCTTCACAATTTCCGTCACCTATATAATAATAACAATTACAACAATTATAATTACTAACTTTATTTGTTTATGTATTTATTCCTTTTATTCAATTATTCAAATTAATTATTTATTATAATTATTAAAGGTTTATGATAACTAAAAACCTGATTTAACTACGAACCCGACTCACCCGAGCTAATTAAATAATTAAAACCCGTCACACTACAAACACATACCACCTTAACATGGTTTATAAACCATGGCCAACACCTCTCTTAAAACCCACCAAACCCGACACCACAAGCCACCACAGCCACCACCCAACCTCGACACCCCTAGCCTGCAATCCCCACGTATCCAAATCGCCCTTAACCACCAGCTAAACCACCACCAGCAACCCACAAACCCACGCCCTATCACACGACACCAACCGCAACACTCACCTGACACCCCCACAAACCCGTCCCAAAACCACCACCTAACACCACCTCCACCGCCACCTACAACCACCAATCAACTCCCCTATCCTCCCTCGACAAAAGCCACCCGAAACCCCCTAACCGGACCACCTACAACCCCTAAAACCCCCTCGAAAACCGCCGCCTGCAATGCAATGCTCTCCTCCCCATTTCCCGTCACCACCGCACAAACCACCATCCCTGACCACCCAAACACCACCAGCACAACCGCCCCCTGCCGCCAACATCAACCACCCAAACCCCAGGTCAAGGCGTGTCCAATTTGTGGGTCAAATAACCATCCCAAATACCCACAACCAACCCGTATAACCCTTCTGTCCAGCCGTCTTTCAACCGCCCCAAAAGCCACCGTAACAAGGTCAACGACGGTCAACTATGGTCAAGTCGAAAAATTTGCGGTGCAAGGTCGCTCTAGGTCCAAATCTCGAGTCCTATGGTGGTCTATACAAGTCATACGGTTGTCTTAAAGATGGTCACATGAAACGAATATAAATTGATTTAAGACGGATAATTACCTCGAGTTGATTAATTGGTTTATGTTAATTCCTTCCTCTTCCGTCTCCTAAAGCTTGTTCTTTTTAATTTGTGAATTATTTCTCAGATTTGAGGTGGTATTTATAGTGTAAGATTTAGAGAATACGAGACCAATTAGGAGACTATGTAACTTTCCTTATTCTAATTAGTATAGGAATTGTCATTATAATTAAATCATTATTATTTATCATATACTATTAACCCTATCACAATTATAATTTCCTCATATAATATTTACTAATTTATTATCGCCATAACTTTATTATTATTATTATAATTATAATTACCTTTATATAATATTATTCCTATATTATTTATTATTAATTCCCGATTACACTCGTACCAACTTAATAGATTTCGGTCCAAACAACAATGGCACACGGCCCAATGCTAAATATTAGCTAAACCCAATTCCCGACTTGCATTATTAATTTATTATGTAATTAACATCTTATTATAATTACTATTAGAAATGTCTTATAATTAATTAGTAAATTACATAAATTATCTTCACAATTTATTATTAAAATACGGAGTATTACAGTCTTCCCCCCTTAAAATGAACTTCGTCCCGAAGTTCGCCCACAACTACCATCATCCAACATTATCATTCAATACCATCATCCATTTACGATTATCATCCATACCAATCGCATCACAAGGTATCACAACAATAATTCAAAACATTCGTAGTATTACATTCCTTCCCCCTAAAAATTAACTTCGTCCTCGAAGTTCGGAATACCAAACAAATGGAACAACCAAATCATTATTATAATATAAAACATGAAACACACATTGTAATATAAAACAACTTTTATTTCCAACACTAATTAATGGTTAACTGAATACAAAAATATTTGATTGACCTCCAAGTAGCAAAACCACAACTTAAACTAACTTTATTTAAACTATTGGCGAATACATTGCCAAAATAGGTAATAATCTATAACAAAATACACATAATTGTTTAGTTAATCTTTTTTTTTTTAATAATGGTATCTAACTTAAATATGGATGCAATTACGGTGAACATATATATATGGCTTAGGGCAACACATTCCGCATATCACTAGACATGGTAATCTACTTCACATAATTAACAACATCAAATATAAATGTGCAAGAAATAAGAAACAAAACTTATACTCTTCAAGGCTAGGAAAAACATGTTATAATTTTTAAAAATCTTTAATACATAAGAACATAATTAATTATTGAGAACATATACTTTTTAGAAAATACAGAAAGTTATTAAACCATGAGAAAAAGAATCAAGTCAAAAATTCAAATGATTAATTTATAATGCATTTTACAAGTTACTTGGTCGAAACAGAAATTTTACAGCAACTTGTCAGAAACTTAGGTCAAATTGTAAAAATCACCATAAATTGTCAAAATATTTTCTTAAAACGTGGCTTACCAATTTAGAAACATACATGAGTCTATTAAACATTGGCGTTGGAATTATAACAAATAATTACGTAGTTTTTAAATGACAATTTTTACAAAAACATGGCGCGAAAACATCACTGTACAGGAACATTTCGACTACTGTCCACTAAAATATTTATTTCTCCTAAACAGTATATTATTTGAACATGAGACCAGTGTCATATGAAAGCTAACTCATAAAGCTATTAATCACAAATTTTGCATACGAGAATTTTAAACAGGTAGTAAATGGCAGCCAAAACAATCAAGGGTAAAATTTCGAGAAATCAACCAAAATCGCATTCTTCACAATTTCATGTAATTCTATCAACACTTCACATATTAATCATACTCACACCTCCCACATACATGCCAACATACCTTCCCCATATCAACATGCTCATATCAATACTTAAAAGAAATCATCCGCAATCATTAACGAAAACAGTCATTCAAACAAGACAAACAAATTCCTAAAGGAAATATACTATATTCATTTTAAATTACCCCACTCTGAAATGTCTCTCAAGGTTCCCGGTTCAAAGCTGAGAGGGCCATGGTACGAATTAAGGCGCGCTTCTTAACCGCACTAAGAGGGGCTCCTAACAGTTTCTACCCGGGGTTCATTTTATTTAGACACATCCTAAATTCATTATTATTCATTGGTTAGGCCTGAGGATCGTTTTGCTCTGATACCACTTTGTAACACCCCCATTTATTCAGGAGCCTTTAGCTAGACATTCCCAATAAATAGGACTGTTACCATCTCGGTTTCCCGAGGTAGTGTATAACAAAGTACAACAAACCAAAGTACTTTAAACTAAAACTTTAATGATTACATGTTTATTACCAATTATCCAACTAAAACTTAGTATGAAATATTTACAACTCGCAGCGGAAATAAATAAAGTGATATAAATTGTTCTATGTGATCTAGACTTCAACTATGGTCCAAGTCGAGCTCTCTTCCCAGTGCTCCCAAGTCAGCTAGCTCCAAACCTGCAATTTAAATCTGCTCCCCATTTAACCGGAAATATTAAATGGTTCACCACAGGATGCCATCAATTAAAGCAGGCATCAATTTTATTTTGACACAGAAGCAAACACGTCAACCAATGGTTGAGTAGGATAAAATATATTAAAACAACCAATCTCTCACAACTGTCAATATTCCAATCTCAACTGTTCACATGTCACATCTCAACATCAACTATCCACGTTATCCACCAGAGACTAAGCCCGGGGCCTTCCAATTATCCACACACGTTATCCACCAGAGACTAAGCCTGGGGCAGTCCAATAACCACTCACGTTATCCACCAGAGACTAAGCCTGGGGCAGTCCAATTCTCATAAACCATTCGACAATATAATCGTATAAAATATACACAACTCCAACAATTAACAATGTTAATCACTCAATTAGCTTAATTAAATAAGCAACCATACACCAATCATCCTTTCAATACATTCACGTATTAAACACGCAAATCAGATATAGTTGAGTAGATTATCCTACCTGGCAAGCAAGCACTCCAATTACGCAATCCAAATAAATAAAGCAAATCCAATCCGATTATAATTCTTCACAATTTCCGTCACCTATATAATAATAACAATTACAACAATTATAATTACTAACTTTATTTGTTTATGTATTTATTCCTTTTATTCAATTATTCAAATTAATTATTTATTATAATTATTAAAGGTTTATGATAACTAAAAACCTGATTTAACTACGAACCCGACTCACCCGAGCTAATTAAATAATTAAAACCCGTCACACTACAAACACATACCACCTTAACATGGTTTATAAACCATGGCCAACACCTCTCTTAAAACCCACCAAACCCGACACCACAAGCCACCACAGCCACCACCCAACCTCGACACCCCTAGCCTGCAATCCCCACGTATCCAAATCGCCCTTAACCACCAGCTAAACCACCACCAGCAACCCACAAACCCACACCCTATCACACGACACCAACCGCAACACTCACCTGACACCCCCACAAACCCGTCCCAAAACCACCACCTAACACCACCTCCACCGCCACCTACAACCACCAATCAAATCCCCTATCCTCCCTCGACAAAAGCCACCCAGAAACCCCCCTAACCAGACCACCTACAACCCCTAAAACCCCCTCGAAAACCGCCTGCCCAGAACAGCAGCTCCTCCCCTGTTTCCCGTCACCACCGCACAAACCACCATCCCTGACCACCCAAACACCACCAGCACAACCGCCCCCTGCCGCCAACATCAACCACCCAAACCCCAGGTCAAGGCGTGTCCAATTTGTGGGTCAAATAACCATCCCAAATACCCACAACCAACCCGTATAACCCTTCTGTCCAGCCGTCTTTCAACCGCCCCAAAAGCCACCGTAACAAGGTCAACGACGGTCAACTATGGTCAAGTCAGAAAATTTGCAGTGCAAGGTCGCTCTAGGTCCAAATCTCGAGTCCTATGGTGGTCTATACAAGTCATACGGTTGTCTTAAAGATGGTCACATGAAACGAATATAAATTGATTTAAGACGGATAATTACCTCGAGTTGATTAATTGGTTTATGTTAATTCCTTCCTCTTCCGTCTCCTAAAGCTTGTTCTTTTTAATTTGTGAATTATTTCTCAGATTTGAGGTGGTATTTATAGTGTAAGATTTAGAGAATATGAGACCAATTAGGAGACTATGTAACTTTCCTTATTCTAATTAGTATAGGAATTGTCATTATAATTAAATCATTATTATTTATCATATACTATTAACCCTATCACAATTATAATTTCCTCATATAATATTTACTAATTTATTATCGCCATAACTTTATTATTATTATTATAATTATAATTACCTTTATATAATATTATTCCTATATTATTTATTATTAATTCCCGATTACACTCGTACCAACTTAATAGATTTCGGTCCAAACAACAATGGCACACGGCCCAATGCTAAATATTAGCTAAACCCAATTCCCGACTTGCATTATTAATTTATTATGTAATTAACATCTTATTATAATTACTATTAGAAATGTCTTATAATTAATTAGTAAATTACATAAATTATCTTCACAATTTATTATTAAAATACGGAGTATTACAAAGATAGAAAGAATTAAGATACTCACTCAACTTATGAAACATGCATTCATTCTAATGTGATTGAAATTTCTCCAACTAATACGCATTCACAATAAAGACAAGAGTACATGTATCGGGACAATAGGGTGACAAATGGGAAAATGGTATAGAAGTGGTTTGTGCCAAGGCACGTTTGGATATGTGAGGTTAAGACGGTAGTCGCAGCTACACTTGTTAACCAAAACCAACTCTTACAACGATAAGCGTAAACAGACCCAACTAGAGAAATTATAATAACACATGAGAGGCTATGACTTACTCTCCAAAAATGCATTAGACTCTAGCAAACCCACTTATAATCTCTTAACAAATGACAATGAAGCATATTTTATTTTATTTTCTTCTTTCTTTTTTTTTCTTCTTTTTCATCTCTTTTTTTTTCGAATTCTTTTCTTTTTCTCACTACTATAAATATAGGCAATAACAACGCCCCATTAACGACGCATATTAACGCATTATATGTAATACCGTTGTTAATCAGGTTAGTATATTTTGGCGCAATTCTATGAAAAGTAATAACAACGGTTATTTCTTTAAACCCGTTGTTATTAGTAATCACAACGGGTTTCATTTTAGAACCGTTGTTAATAGTTGAAAAGTTATAACAACGGTTATTTATTTAAAACCGTTGTTATTACTTTTAACAACGGTTTTTTTGCATATAACCGTTGTTATTACTTTTAACAACGGTTTTTTACATATAACCGTTGTTATTACTTTTAACAACGGTTTTTACATATAACCGTTGTTATTACTTTTAACAATGGTTTTTTTATATATAACCCTTGTTATTACCTTCGCACCAAAATATTTTCATTGTGGGACAAACTGGATCCCTTATGTTTCTTTCCCTTTCTATTCTTTATTCATCTCCAACCTTCGCATCTTCATCTCTCTCACACTCAAAAACAAAACCTCTCACACAATACTCACTCAAAACCCACCAAATCACCCCCAAAACACTTAAAAATTCTCCCTAACTCAATTTACATACTTATAAACCATTTTCCAACCTTCAAAACTACCAAAATCACTCAAAATTGACTTTTAGAAACCTAGGGTTTTAAAAATATGAGAGCAAGAAATTGATTTTTTGGTTTGATTTTTGCCTTATAACTTCGATTGTTAGGTATAAAATACTAACCTACTCGATTTATTTGTCAACACAAAATCTTAATAATTGCACATCTATTTTATTTCCCATTTTACTGTTGTTTGACTAACCCTTCTTTATCTCACCATCGACATCACTCTCCCCTTTATCAATTAATCATTTTATACTATCAATTACCCTATTAAATTTTAGGGTTTTGTTTGATTTCATAAGGATCTCATCTTTCAGAGTATCCATGAAGGGATTCAGATCTAGAGGTATTCTTTCTAACCGTAATTGCTTCGCCTTTTTTGATTTTAAAATCTCTGGTGCTTTATTGAATATTAGGTTTCGTTTGATATTTGTACTTTTTTTACCATCTCGCATTATTCTTACTTGGAAATTTTTACATTGTAGTCTTGGAGTCTTGGAGGTAGTATGCTAATATGCTCAGCTGATTTAGAAGGTCAAACATGGTGGAAGTTTGTACATTGTAGTCTTTTACCGTCTTTCTTGTCAGGTAATCTCGCTCAATATATGGGCTCCTTATTTAATGATCATATTGTATGATGGACATAATGCTTATTTGTATACTATTGTTCTATTATAGATGATTAATTTCAGAGGTGCGTGAAATGGTATGTATTTCTTCTTTTTCACGAAGATACTAACCTGTGACCTCTTCATTTTCCCCATTTCAGCGGTATTACCTAGCATTGGGATTGTAATATATGCTCTTATTCAGGTTAACATCTTAAATTGACCTCTTATTTAGAGAAATTGATCCTGCATACGAACCCCCGCAATAACGGTAAGAGAATATAACTTATAAGATGCGGAATTTTAGTAAATTTTTTGAAACTTTTAAAGTTTATAAAGCGCGGGTTCATAAAAACCTAAAAGACAAATAAAGAATACGGAAATGAAGATTAAATTATACAAACGCGATAGTCAAAGGTGAGGGAAAATATATCCCTCGAATGACAAAAGATAAAAGGTGAGTCTAAGCAATCCTAATAAACCAACTACTAGTCCAAGGTTTAGTTCTCGCTAGCCCACACGTCTTCCCCATGTAAGCATCTTCACAACCTGTTATTCATGTAAACATGAACGCCACAGTTAGTGCGGAGTAACTCAAGGTTCTCCCAACCACAAAATGTCGAAACACAGATAAACAAGAACATATTAGAACATCATAGATATAACCATTTGATGCAAGCATTGAGACATGAGACTAACATTCAAAACAAGCGTAGTAAATTATATATAAGGCATATGATACATCCATGTGAGACAATCCAACCAAAACGTCATAAATGATAACACAACTATAAACACGATAGAATATCATGTCACGGATTAACAAGATTACATAATAATACATGTGAATGGAAACCTTAGCCATGAACTTGAAAACCAAATAACATACAATACAAGAAGTGGGACTACTAACATCACATAATAAGCAAAGCATCCGGCTCAGAGGCTACCTTTAAAGCATGTCCGAGATACAAATCCTTAAGTACCTTGGCTCAGCGGTTACCTTTAAAACATGTCCAAGGCACGACCTCTAAAGTATATGGCTCAGCGGTTACCTTTAAAACATTTCCAAATACTACAAACAAGTGTCCGACTCAAAAGTTACCTTTGAAACATGTCCGAGACACAACATATAAAGTATCTGGCTCAGCGGTTACCTTTAAAACATGTTCAAATACTACAAACAAGTACCCGGCTCAGAGGTTACCTTTAAAAACTGTCCGAGGTACAACAAACAAGTATCTGGCTCAGCGGTTACCTTTAAAACATGGCCAAATACAACAAACAAGTGCCCGACTCAGAGGTTACCTTTAAAACATGTCCGAGGCACAACAAACAAGTATCTGGCTCAGCGGTTACCTTTAAAACATGTCCAAATACAACAAACAAGTGCCCGACTCAGAGGTTACCTTTAAAACATGTCCGAGGCACAACAAACAAGTATCTAGAACGGGATTATTAATGTCACATTCATACTTATGGCTTGCATCTCACCATAAGTACGGATGAGAACATCAATCCCGACGACCTTATCGCAACTAGAGGGCCTATGACTCACCCTAGAATCCGATAGGACCGTGACTCAGGGACGGGATGACTAATGTCACCTTCATACTTATGGCCTGCATCACCATAAGTACGGATGGGAACATCACTCCCGACATTCATACCGCAACTAGAGGGCCTCTGGCTCACCCCTAGTATCCGGTAGAACCAAGACTCACACAACCGAACAATACTAGACATTATCTAGAGGACGACTCACTACAAGTAACTACTTATAATAACTATCTCATACTTGTATTATATTAATGAATATTTCATTTCATAATTAAATATGCCGGTTACATTATAATATAACAAGCGGTAATAAATAATTTATGTCATGTGAAATTTACGGAATCAATTGGAGACAAGCACACGTGACTCATTTAAGAGCCCACTACAAAAATTAAGCTTGGCCCAACCATCAAATTATGTGACAAGTCCAATACATTAAACATGATAACCCAACAAATGACCCAAATGAGCCCAACAAATGAAGCCAAAGGAGCCCAACAAACAAAACCTAATGAACCCAACAATTAAAGCCAAATGAGCACAAAAAAAAAAAAAACAAATGAATCCAACAAAATAAACATGTAAAAGAATGATATTTAATGAATCGCGTTATAAAAACACGAGACGGAAATTCAAATATATCAAGTATCCAAACTTGCGCCAAAACACTTAACCCACGCCTCAATAAAGCCAATGGACAGCCCCGTATCAGATCCAAAGCAGGATAGACAACCCCAAGGACTCGACTGCCCAACAGAGCATCAAAACTTCATAAATTGTGCCAAAGAAGAGCATGATCGGGACAATTTTAACGCGAGTCTCTTTAGCATAAGCAAGACCGAATATATCCCACACAACAAGTAATGACAAGGTGAATTAGACATGAATGAAGCAGGTTCAAGACAGTCCCAAAGGACCACCAAAAATCGTTCCACAACAGGGTCCAAACTGGTCCTAAAGTGCATACAAAAAACCCGCCCCAAAACAGTCCAATGCACGGTATAAAAACAGGGCACAAATTCAAAACCCGAGTTTTCCAAGCGATAAAAATTGAGTATACAGGTGACGACATTAATGTGAGGGAAACAAGCAAGAAAACCAATACGAGGGACTGATTCGTCCGTCCCAAAACAGAGAACGAAACAAGACCAGTTCGGTTACAAAACAGAAATTCAAGCAACCAAATTTCGTTCCATTAAAGACGAACATAAACCCGGGTCGAGACGCAAACGAAACATGTTTAAAGTACCATTAACCAAAACGCATCTCAACCAAGAATACAAGGAAAAGGGGTAGAAACGGGACTGGCAGCAGCATACAAATAAAAGAAAAAGAAAACGGAATGAGCAGTGAACACAACAACTACCCCCATACCCGATTCCAGTTTGAACCGAGTCCAAGACCTCCAAACGGTCGTGTAAAATGACCATTATCAACACAAAATTAACCCCATTCATGAAGAACATACAAAGACTTAAACTTTACGATAAATGAAAGTAAAAACGAGTATGAAGGACGGATTTCCGACATTTTGTCGAGTAACCTATCACCGTTATCTTAAACGCTCCTTATTCTTCGAATAAACGGTCCCCAAAGCTTGATTCTTCCACCGTATCTTCGAAACCTTCATTAAAGAGCAAGAAAACGAAGGGGTTGAGGCAAAAACCTAAAATTTTGTAAGATGGCAAAAACGAAACCATTACAAAACAGATACTTTTTTACCTTGAAAGATGAAGGAGGAAGTAAGGATGGGAATGGTACAAAAATTAAGAGGAATGGTTAAGAAATGGAGCCGGGATCTGTACTACAAGGTCACAAAAATGGCGTTAAAGGCTCTGTCTGAAAGTTTGGTTTTCTTAGCAGCGTTTCGTTGTTGTTGCAGGGTAAAAACAAAAAGGAAGGGGAAAAGAAGGGGGTGGGGTACGGTAGTGTAAGAGAGAGGGAGTATAAAAATAATAATCAACAATAATAATAATAGTAATAATAGATTAATAATAGAAGGTTTATTTAAAAGTAGAGTGAGTGTGGATGTGTGTTGTTGATACGGGATTGGTCGAAAAAAGGATTAGCCTCACATGTGAGAATGTGACGGTCTAAAGCTAGATGTAATTTCGTCTTAAACCTACTACAATTTAAGACGGAAGTTTACTATCATTAATATTATTATTATTATTAATACTATCCGACTAAAATACGTATTTTTATATAAATTAAACTTTAAAATATTACTTTTATAAAAATCGTGCTTAAAATAAAATTAATAAAATTAAATAATTTAAAATTATGAAATAAAGTAAGTAACAGTTAAATAAATTTTAAATGTCAAAATGAGAAATTCGCGGGTGTTACGATCACCCCATCTTTTAAAAAGTTTCGTCCTCGAAACTTGAAAGTGGAAATGAAAGGTTATAAAAATAAAACTTGACTCTTTGAAATTTGTAACTAAAACATCAAAAGGTTACTTATTGTAAAAACTAAAATTCTTTCGACAATTTTAGGTAGAAATTTACAACCGAACCCGATTCTCATCAAAGGAACGAAAGTGCTCTCGTTGCGCATTCAAGAACATCAAACTCCAAATCAAAGATAAGGTCAAAATACCAAATCATTTGCAGAAATCCAAAATCAAAATACTTTCAAAAATATTTGTGAAGAGTTTTCAAAAGTGTAAGTCCCTTCATGGAACGAAATTACCCTTGTCGTGCACACAAGAACGCTAACTTTCCAAGTCAAGGACAAGTTTTAAACAAAAATCATTCATCGATAAGCGCAGGACAAGTTATTAGACGCCTTTAATGACGAGTCCTAACATTCCATCTGATGCGTATAGAGGGGGGGTAAAAATTCTAATAAATTTCAGCGGGAATCACGAATAAATCCCGTCCAAATAAGCCCAAAATAAATACGACGGTTAATAAAACTACGGGTTGACAGGTTGAAGCAAGTACGCATAAAACATGGATGGGCTCAATTAAAGAAAAGGAAATATGCGCAATCGAGACTCAAGACCCGTGGGAACGCTGAAATCGTGTGGGAACAAGAAGAATGCCGTGTGGGAACAAATGAAAGAGCCGAAATGTGGCGGCACCAAGGGGGGGAGAATCAAATTTTATATTTTTGCATTTTCAACCTAGTTTGAATAAATAGTTGACAAAAGAGTCTAAGTTGTAAGTTCTATGCACCTAATCATCCTAGAACTTGCAAACTAGCATTTAATGTTTACTTGGAGGCCAAGGCTTTTTGTCCTATATAAGGACCTAGCCTCCCTCATTTGTAATCATCCAAGTTGAAGAAAAAACCTTTTAGAGAGAGAAACTTGTTGTTTCAATCTTTTTCAAAGAATCGATGATTTCGAGTCTTGCCTTGAACTAAGGACGTGCTCCGAAGTTTGAGTTGGATTACTTGACGCGTTTCGAGTAATTCCCCATTGTTATCACTATAGGTCTAGTGATACCAAATATCCCATTGTTTTCGATCTCTTCATAAGAAATCGAAGCAAATATCCCTTTCATTCTTGCACACAAGAAACACAAAAACAAAACAAAAAGACTTCCGCTTTCGCCCAAAACGCCTCAAGTGGCACGATCAGGTCGGGTTGCACCTAGTGCATTCGGATCTCTCGCTTCACTTGAATTCACAATTAAGTCTTCCGCTACGTATACGCATCAAATGGTATCAGAGCTTCGGCTCTTGATCACCCCAAAAAAATCAAGACGGTCCTAAGGAGGTCCCAATCAGTTGATAGTTGAATATCCAACGCGCTTGGTATTCAAAGATTAAACTCGGCGAGGTAGTTGAGGTTTAATCGATTGGATCTTAAAGGCACGGATTGAACAAAAAAAAAAAAAAATCACTGTTGACGCCGGTACTGTTCATCCGCGAAAAAAAAAAAAAAAATCCAAAACTTCAAAACAAAATTCCCAAAAATCTAGACGGTCCTAGGCGTGTCAAAACCAAGTTGATAGGTTGAATTTCCGATTGCGATTGGAGTTCAAAGGTTAAACTTGAACAGGTCGTTCAAGGGTTAATCGGTTTTGATCACTCATCTCTAGAGAGTGTTCTAGACAAAAAAAGAAAGGGAAGAAAAAAAAAAGATGGAGTTTTTGAGAGTTGTCGGAGGGCATTCGTGCTTTTCTGAAGAAAATTCGACGGAGGTTTATTCCGCCCTAAATCTTGATTTACCTCCAATATTTGACAAATATGAAGAGGAGGAGGTTTGTGTTGCTTATGTAGAAAGGGGGTGTGAGTTGTTCAATTCTAGTCATGGACTTGAATTATTTGCTAAGTCCATCATGATTGCAAATGATTCTTGTGAGTTTCAAGATCAGCCCCATCGTTGTTTGGTTGAGTTTCAAGCAAAAGGGATTGCCGTACCTATGAAGGATTCATCATATTTGCATCATTTGTTCGACAATGGATTTCATGATTCGGTGGCTGACCATCATTGGCAGAAAATAATTTGGGGATGTGGTAATTTTGTGTTTAGCACCGCAACAATATCTCAAGAAATGCAAATATGTGTTTGGAACCAGCGGCAAATGTCCCAGGTATTTGATCCGGGCATTGGGTAGCAAAGGATGAACGCACGGCAAAGATCTCCTCTCGACACTTGAAGGCATAAGAATCGGGACGATTCTTTTGAAGAAGGAGAGAGTTGATGCGTATAGAGGGGGTAAAAATTCTAATAAATTTCAAATGGGAATCACGAATAAATCCCGTCCAAATAAGCCCAAAATAAATACGACGGTTAATAAAACTACGGGTTGACAGGTTGAAGCAAGTACGCATAAAACATGGATGGGCTCAATTAAAGAAAAGGAAATATGCGCAATCGAGACTCAAGACCCGTGGGAACGCTGAAATCGTGTGGGAACAAGAAGAATGCCGTGTGGGAACAAATGAAAGAGCCGAAATGTGGCGGCACCAAGGGGGGGAGAATCAAATTTTATATTTTTGCATTTTCAACCTAGTTTGAATAAATAGTTGACAAAAGAGTCTAAGTTGTAAGTTCTATGCACCTAATCATCCTAGAACTTGCAAACTAGCATTTAATGTTTACTTGGAGGCCAAGGCTTTTTGTCCTATATAAGGACCTAGCCTCCCTCATTTGTAATCATCCAAGTTGAAGAAAAAACCTTTTAGAGAGAGAAACTTGTTGTTTCAATCTTTTTCAAAGAATCGATGATTTCGAGTCTTGCCTTGAACTAAGGACGTGCTCCGAAGTTTGAGTTGGATTACTTGACGCGTTTCGAGTAATTCCCCATTGTTATCACTATAGGTCTAGTGATACCAAATATCCCATTGTTTTCGATCTCTTCTCAAGGAATCGAAACAAATATCCTTTATCTTTTACACAACAAAAACCCAAAAAACAAAACAATTAAGTCTTCCGCTACGTATACGCATCACCATCAACGTTATAACCAATCGAAAAAAGGTAATCAACTCAAATTTGCTTTTATAAAAGCCAAAATAAAAATAAAGCTCCACTTTTAAATTCAAAAAGGAGTTAAGTTCTTGAAATTATAATATTAAACTTTGACAAAGGATCATAAATAAGTCAAAGTTAGTTAGAAATTGAGCAAAATTTAAAGTAACTCGGGCTTAGCAATTAAAAATCAATAAAAAGAAGTTATATTCGAAGAACAAAAAGAGGATTAAATCAAATTTTCATTTTTAAATCTTTACAAATAGGTAAAGTTTTGCAATAATAACATTTTTTTTTTACAACAAACCAAAAATGGTAGTTTGAAAAGTTTAGAAATTGTACAAATTGAAAAATAACTTAGACATCGAAAATACAAAGTACGCTAAGATGATCCAAACTTAACCAACAAAAGAGCTATGATGAACTTCCTAGGGGTAAGAGTCGAAGTAAGGCCAACAAGAATGTCAAAGATGGAATTTTTATAAGCCTCTAGATTAGAATCAAAAGGGAAAGCACAACCAAAAGAATAGGAGATGCATGAACAATAAAGTTTATGGTCAAGGAAAAGGGAAAGGTATAAAGGTGAGTTGAGAGGAAGGATTACAAAAGAATTCCAAGGGTAAAACGGGATGAATGATATAAGAGAAACTCCGAAGGTAAATCAAAAGGAGTTTAGAAGAAGGATGAGCATCACGGAATAAAAGTAAGATAAGGTTGATCAAGGATAGAAAACACACCCGTAACGGTGTCGGGAGTGTAACACCCTGAAATTTGAGTCAGCTTAGAAATACGTGGAAAAATATTTATAGAAAAAAAAAATTTATAAAAAAAAAAAGAGAGAAAATGTAATGCAAAGTTTGAATTTGATTAGTAAAGAAAATCGTATATGGATTTGAAAATCAAATAGAATAACCCGATTACAATCTGAAGCTGAAAAGGGAAGGAAAAAAAATGTACAATAACTATTATTTAGGACGCGTACCATGTATATAAAACGTTACTTCAAGTTGAAGTACTCGGGAGTTAAGTTGTCTAACTTAGCGTTGGAAAGTGAGTAAGTATCGTATCGTAACGAAAATTGTCCTGACTACAAATAGAACCAACCTAATATATAATCTAGATCATCCTTGGCCATCCATCTACGACCTTCCTGGATATCTAGTGATAAGAACCAAAAAAAAAAATATAGAAAGAAGAGTGTAGAAGAGGAAGAACCGTGAGACTAAGAAGAACAACAAGGGCAATTAATCAAGCTAATCAACTTATTTCATCCTCTTTTTCTCTAATCTTTGGTAAGTAAGTTATGAATCTTTATTCTAATATTAATATCTTAGCTTAATACTTACAAATTAGAGCTTATTATGTAAACATAAGACGGATTTAATCTAATAAGGGAGGATTAGACAAAGGTGTGAGACGGTCTTAACAAGATAATTACAAATTCTAGGGTTAATTTCTTTGTCTTTGAATAGATGAAAGTTGTTTGGGTATGAGGAGATTCTGATTTTGTATGTTTAAGAACCTAATTAACCTTATTCAAGTAAATTAAGGAAAAATTTAAGATAATAATCACGTTTTAGATAAGTTTAGACTATGAATATACTAAAACCGAGTTGATTGATTTTTTTCCAGAAACTGGTCAGATTTGAATCCAATTTTTCGACCTCAAACACTCGAAACTGGGAAAATTTGCTCAAGAACAATAGTTTAGATATTTGTCTTAGCTTTCTATAAAGACCAGTTATAGCATCTAACTCTATGTGGTTTAAAAGTTATAGTTGTTTTGCCCAGATGACTCAAAACTGATTTTGTAGGTTGTAAAACTCGAAGGGTTGTAAAGATCGTACCATAACCTATGTAAAACGAATGATTTTGGAAAAACTTTGTACATAAGAAGTTTAGATCTTACTCTTAGCTTTCTATGAACATAAGGATCGTCTTCAAACGATTTGTAAATCACGAGTTATGGTTTATTTGGTAAAGCTGGTCACTAATGTTACTGAACTAATCACCAGAAATAGAGTCTGGTTGAATGCAAGATTTAGATGGGAAAGATTCTAATTATGGGAATGTTCAGTATGAGTTATTTCTCACAAATTGAATGTAGTTTCCATAAAGGTAAGGCTCGTTTATAGGGGAGTTGTGGTTAAAGAGATATGCTTGTAGTAATGAATAAGGGTCAGAATCGGTGTAAATTACAGGAAGTTTGTAAAGAACTTTGAAACTTAAACCTAAATGTTTCAAATGGATATGTTCTCCTAGATGAAGTTGTTCCTATAGATATTAGTTGTTTGTATATCAAAACTCATGGTTAGAGGATAATAGTTTGGCTCACAACCCGAAGTGGCGAGCCGGGTACACAAAAATGCCCTTAGCGAATTATAGTTTGGCTCACAACCCGCAGTGGCGAGCCGGGCACACAAAAATGCCCTTAGCGAATTATAGTTTGGCTCATAACCCGCGGTGGCGAGATGGGCACACAAAAATTCTCTTAGCGGATTATAGTTTGGCTCACAACACGCAGTGGCGAGCCGGGAATACGAAAATGCCTTTAGGGGATTATAGTGACGAGCCGAGCATACAAGTTCGAAGTTGCATAATGTGCTACTATTTGTTATTGTGAGATAAAAGTAATTAGAAATGGGGCATTATAATGATTGTTATTCAATATTTCAAATAGTAATCCTTATATATTTTGTTTATACTCTTCTCTTGTGGGATGAGTTGTAAGTGATTAAGAGCTTGGAGTAAGGCTACAATGATAGAGAAATTGATTATATTAGAGGTCATGTTGATATATGGCTTAGGAGAGGAGCATAGTTGTAGAATTGAGTTACTAATATAGTTGGGAAAGAAAAAGATGAGCTAGAAAGACGTACTAGTGCTTATAGATAATAAGTTTATTCACGTGAAAATGAAGTGGTTTATGTACGAGACTTTGTTATTAGTTTTGGGCCAAATTGGAATTGTGATTGTAAGGATTACACTTGATTTTGGCCATGAGATTTTGATAGCGACGATTATTAGTTTACTTTATGATGGTTATTTGTAATAATTGTGAATATTAATTTTATTGAAAGTTAATATATTTTGTTTTCAGGTCATTTGCTGTTGTTCAAAAAGGTTATTTCAAGTCAAGATTTTTATTAAAGACTTTGTAAAAGTTGTATTCATTTTCTATTATAGTTTTAAAAAGCATTTTGTAATAAGAGACTTTGTATATTAATTATAATATCCCTGTATATTTCGGCGAGTTTTGTATATAAACGTAATTTTTAATCGAGCACTTGCTTCCGGATCATGAGGAGGAGAAGGCTTCTTCTTCTCGGGGCAATCCCTGATGAAATGACCGAGCTTCTTACAAAGGTAACACTTCAAGGGCATATCAAAGTATCCAATTCCAGGGTGATAAGCTTGCCTACACTTGAAGCACTTGCGGGTCTCCTCAGGATTGTCTTCCGACGAGGGAGCTTGTCCACCTTGCACTTGTCCACTTGGTACTTGTCCTCTTGGAAATGGCTTCTTCTTCTTCTTCTTCTTAGCAGATGATGAAGATGAGGGCACAAGGGATCTCTTGCCACGGTAGTTAGGACGATGATTGACTTGAGCATTGGCATCTTGTTGATTCTTGAGAATTTGAGTAAGAGTTTCCATGATAGTATTCTCCACCTTGGTTGGTCGCACCATCTTCTCAAGACACCAAATAAATCAATCAAGTTAGCACCTAACAAATAGCATACACAAAGAGACTACCAACTTAGGTCCTTAGTTCTACCCATCTCTCATTCATTATTTCAAGGCCAAGTTCAAATTTAAATTGGGGTACACGTGTGTGCGTCGGGAGCAACAAAGGCTCTGATACCAACTGTGAACCCCCGCAATAACGGTAAGAAAATATAACTTATAAGCAGCGGAATTTTAGAAAAAAATTTGAAACTTTTAAAGTTTATAAAGCGCGGGTTCATAAAAACCTAAAAGACAAATAAAGAATGCGGAAATGAAGATTAAATTATACAAACGCGATAGTCAAAGGTGAGGGAAAATATATCCCTCGAATGACAAAAGATAAAAGGTGAGTCTAAGCAATCCTAATAAACCAACTACTAGTCCAAGGTTTAGTTCTCGCTAGCCCACACGTCTTCCCCACGTAAGCATCTTCACAACCTGTCATTCATGTAAACATGAACGCCACAGTCAGTGGGGAGTAACTCAAGGTTCTCCCAGCCACAAAATGTCAAAACACAGATAAACAAGAACATATTAGAACATCATAGATATAACCATTTGATGCAAGAATTGAGACATGAGACTAACATTCAAAACATGCGTAGTAAATCATATATAAGGCATATGATACATCCATGTGAGTCAATCCAACCAAAACGTCATAAATGATAACACAACTATAAACACGATAGAATATCATATGTCAAGGATTAACAAGATTACATAATAATACATGTGAATGGAAACCTTAGCCATGAACTTGAAAACCAAATAACATACAATACACGAAATGGGACTACTAACATCACATAATAAGCAAAGCATCCGACTCAGAGGCTACCTTTAAAGCATGTCCGAGATACAAATCCTTAAGTACCTTGGCTCAGCGGTTACCTTTAAAACATGTCCAAGGCACGACCTCTAAAGTATATGGCTCAGCGGTTACCTTTAAAACATGTCCAAATACTACAAACAAGTGTCCGACTCAGAGGTTACCTTTAAAACATGTCCGAGACACAACATATAAAGTATCTGGCTCAGCGGTTACCTTTAAAACATGTCCAAATACTACAAACAAGTACCCGGCTCAGAGGTTATCTTTAAAACATGTCCGAGGTACAACAAACAAGTATCTGGCTCAGCGGTTACCTTTAAAACATGGTCAAATACAACAAACAAGTGCCCGCCTCAGAGGTTACCTTTAAAACATGTCCGAGGCACAACAAACACGTATCTGGCTCAGCGGTTACCTTTAAAACATGGCCAAATACAACAAACAAGTGCCCGATTCAGAGGTTACCTTTAAAACATGTCTGAGGCACAACAAACAAGTATCTAGAACGGGATTATTAATGTCACATTCATACTTATGGCTTGCATCTCACCATAAGTACGGATGAGAACATCAATCCCGACGACCTTATTGCAACTACAGGGCCTATGACTCACCCCTAGAATCCGATAGGACCGTGTCTCAGGGACGGGATGACTAATGTCACATTCATACTTATGGCCTGCATCACCATAAGTACGGATGGGAACATCACTCCCGACATTCATACCACAACTAGAGGGCCTCTGGCTCACCCCTAGTATCCGGTAGAACCAAGACTCACGCAACCGAACAATACTAGACATTATCTAGAGGACGACTCACTACAAGTAACAACTTATAATAACTATCTCATACTTGTATTATATTAATGAATATTTCATTTCATAATTAAATATGCCGGTTACATTACAATATAATAAGCGATAATAAATAATTTATGTCATGCGAAATTTACGGAATCAAACGGAGACAAGCACACGTGACTCATTTAAGAGCCCACTACAAAAATTAAGCTTGGCCCAACCATCAAATTATGTGACAAGTCCAATACATTAAACATGATAACCCAACAAATGACCCAAATGAGCCCAACAAATGAAGCCAAAGGAGCCCAACAAACAAAACCTAATGAACCCATCAATTAAAGCCAAATGAGCCCAAAAAAAAACAAAACAAATGAATCCAACAAAATAAACATGTAAAAGAATGATATTTAATGAATCGCGTTATAAAAACACGAGACGGAAATTCAAATATATCAAGTATCCAAACTTGCGCCAAAACACTTAACCCACACCTCAATAGAGCCAATGGACAGCCCCGTATCAGATCCAAAGCAGTTTAGACAACCCCAAGGACTCGACTGCCCAACAGAGCATCAAAACTTCATAAACCGTGCCAAAGAAGAGCATGATCGGGACAATTTTAACGCGAGTCTCTTTAGCATAAGCATGACCGAACATATCCCACACAACAAGTAAAGACAAGGTGAATTAGAAATGAATGAAGCAGGTTCAAGACAGTCCCCAAGGACCACCAAAAATCGTTCCACAACAGGGTCCAAACTGGTCCTAAAGTGCATACAAAAAACCCGCCCCAAAACAGTCCAATGCACGGTATAAAAACAGGGCACAAATCGTTCAAAACCCGAGTTTTCCAAGCGATAAAAATTGAGTATACAGGTGACGACATTAATGCGAGGGAAACAAGAAAGAAAACCAATACGAGGGACCGATTCGTCCGTCCCAAAACAAAGAACGAAACCAGACCAGTTCGGTTACAAAACAGAAATTCAAGCAACCAAATTTCGTTCCATTAAAGACGAACATAAACCCGGGTCGAGAAGGAAACGAAACATGTTTAAAGTACCATTAACCAAAACGCATCTCAACCAAGAATACAAGGAAAAGGGGTAGAAATGGGACTGGCAGCAGCATACAAATAAAAGAAAAAGAAAACGGAATGAGCAGTGAACACAACAACTACCCCCATACCCGATTCTAGTTTGAAACGAGTCCAAGACCTCCAAACGGCCGTGTAAATGACCATTATCAACACAAAATCAACCCCATTCATGAAGAACATACAAAGACTTAAACTTTACGATAAATGAAAGTAAAATCGAGTATGAAGGACGGATTCCCGACATTTTGTCGAGTAACCTACCACCGTTACCTTAAAGGCTCCTTATTCTTCGAATAAACGGTCCCCAAAGCTTGAGTCTTCCACCGGGTCTTCGAAACCTTCATTAAAGAGCAAGAAAACGAAGGGGTTGACGCAAAAACCGAAACTTTTGTAAGATGGCAAAAACGAAATCATTAAAAAACAGATACTTTTTTTACCTTGAAAGATGAAGGAGGAAGTAAGGATGGGAATAGTACAAAAATTAAGAGGAATGGTGAAAAAATGGAGCCGGGATCTGTACTACAAGGTCACGAAAATGGCGTTAAAGGCTCTGTCTGAAATTTTCGTTGTTGTTGTAGGGTAAAAACAAAAAGGAAGGGGAAAAGAAGGGGGTGGGGTACGGTAGTGTAAGAGAGAAGGAGTATAAAAATAATAATCAACAATAATAATAATAGTAATAATAGATTAATAATAGAAGTTTTATTTAAAAGTAGAGTGGGTGTGGATGTGTGTTGTTGATACGGGATTGATCGAAAAAAGGATTAGCCTCACATGTGAGAATGTGACGGTCTAAAGCTAGATGGAATTTCGTCTTAAACCTACTATAATTTAAGACGGAAGTTTACTATCATTAATATTATTATTATTAATACTATCTGACTAAAATACGTATTTTTATATAAATTAAGCTTTAAAATATTACTTTTATAAAAATCGTGCTTAAAATAAAATTAATAAAATTAAATAATTTAAAATTATGAAATAAAGTAAGTAACAGTTAAATAAATTTTAAATGTCAAAATGAGAAATTCGCGGGTGTTACACTGCAGGTAGTAATCACTGCTGCCGGAGCAACTCTGACTCACAAAGCAGGACGAAAGCCACTTCGTTTGGTAATTATCACTACTACAAATACAGGCTATAACAACGGGTAAAAACCGTTGTAAAAACAAAAAGCGGACATTGTGAAAGCGGCCGTTGTAGAAGGTATTTACAACGGTTTGGTTATTTAATGAAACCGTTGTCGAAAGTATTCACCACGGTTAAAAGCCGTTGTTGTTGGGTGTTCTCCGTTGTGGAAAGTGTTTCAAAAAAATTTGGAGGGAATAATATAACAACGGTTGTCATATGTATAACCGTTGTTGTAACTTTCCCTCCAAAATTGTGAAGTCTTTTGACAACGGGTTTATGCTACATACCCGTTGTTGAAATTGTTAGTAACAACGGTTCTTAGTTTAAAACCCGTTGTTGTAACTTTACCTCCAAAATTGTGAAGACTTTTAACAACGGTTCTTCGTTTAAAACCTGTTGTTGAATATTATGCGCGGTATTTGTGAAAGTCATTCACAACGGTGTTCTTTTTATTAACCGTTGTGAAAGGTCTTCACAACGGTTTTTTTTAGTAACCGTTTTTATTACGAACTCCTAATGTTTTGAAAAAATAAATTTGTTTCATGCCATTCAAAACCCGCATATATCAAAGACACCATATACCAAAGACCAAATAAATCACAAATTTGGGATCATCGAACTCAATAGATTCAATTCAACCACAACAGCAGCATCATATATATATATATATATATATATATATATATATATATATATATATATATATATATATATATACTTACAAGGAGTTGAATTTACATGAACTAATCATTCCCTAACTTCAACAAAAAATTTACTAATAAGTTGATCTAAACTCTGAGTATCATGCATTTCTATTTTCTAAGACGTATTTGCCCAACATGTCCCTTACCTCGTCTATATCTATACTTGAGTCTTGCTCAATCATTGACGGGTTGATTACATATTGCGGAAAAAACAAAGAGAAGACATTATTGTAACAACATCAATTCTTTGCGCATAGCAACATCATGGTATATATAGCAAAGAAGCAAGACAACATTAGCTCTAATTTAAAAAAAGTAATAAACACATTATTAAATTACTAACCTTTTCTGGAATAATGATATATCTTCGCCTAATAATCTCCAACATGAACCGACAAATGTAGTATCCACATTGTATGTTATCCGGCGAGGGCCTATTATTACATAAAAACAAACAGACGATAGAAGGCTCACATCAGAATCTTGAACTTTAGGTATTGTATTAGTATTAAACACAGATTTTTGCACTTAATGGATTGTATTTGAGCACGTACCCCTGTTATCGTAATAAAATTAGGGCCATCATCAGAATCTTTCGTGGGTTGATTTTGCTCGTTAGCTCTTCTCTTCTCAAAGGCCCTTATTTAAAAAAAAACAAAAGGAGGCAGACACTCATTTTTTTAGGGGCAAAAATGAGCTTTTTGCTATAAATAAAAATTGAAACTTAATGTTATTATAAATAAATCAGTATTATAAACTTACTTATTAATCAAGTGCTTAAAAGTCTCGCTTGGTTGATTATGTAAAGAGTCCAACCAGAAAACTTTATTCCTTGTCGGCATGATGGCTGCTAGCACCCAATGAGTCCTACATCAAGAGACATCATCATTATTAACAAGTACATATATTAGTTATGAAAATGCAATTGTAGGGGGAAACGTAATATTAATTTGTTTATTACCCTTTTTCATTACAAGCGCCAAAAATCAGCTTCTTGGTTGTCGCCAATTGCTGAGCAATATAATCTACCCGTTCTTCGAACGAGAAATCCGGAATAAATAAAGATAAAACATAGGGGCACAGGAATCCGTATTGATCAGATGGAATATTCTTCTCGGGGATCACTCTCAATTTCAATATCCTGCATTATTACGGTATTAATTCCGGTATTTAAAACACTATCTAGTAGTCAGAATATTAGAATATGAAATTATTTATTATGAAACTTACTTCATCCAACAAATAGGTGTGCCACATCAATCTGGTCTAGGCCAGCCCAAACGGTTAGCATATCCCATGATAGAAGTGCTTGGCGCTCAATCCCTAGAATATCCTCCTCGAGCGGAATAACTATCAATTGCTCGGTGGCTATGCGATGGCCAGCCTCCTCATGCAGTTTCCTCATCGTCACCGTTCTTACTTTTTGCATGTAATCCTTCCCAGAATATTGTGAGTCGTTTAAACTCCTAACTTCTTTCAGGTCCGGGAAAGAATGAGTCTTTGATTTTGTGCTACTACCACCAGCTTACACATGTAGTAGATAATTAAAATAATAAAAAATCCAAAGGTAACATATCCTAGTTGGAGTAATAAAAATAAAAGCGTACTTAATTAAATACCTCATCAACCTGCTCTTTCAATGATGAGGTAGTAGTAGCAGGTAAGACTGGGGACTTAGGCTTATCAGTCTTTTTTGTCCCCTACACAAAATTACCATGCTTTTTATAAATACAGACAAAATATAAATAAAGGGAGCGAGATTTTTAAAAAAATGGAGAAGTTAATTAAATACCTCATCAAGTTGTTGTCTCGACGAGGTCATTGGCATGTCTGTGGACTTAGGCTTATCCGCCAAAGCCGGCTTTTTTGTTCCCTAAAAAAAAAATAACATATAAATTTAACTTATAAAAACATTCAACAATTAAAAATTTAACATATATATAAAGGTATTTCTTCTAACCCCAACTGCTTTCCGCTGCTGAGGCGGAGACGACCGAGCCAAGTAGATGTGAGTTTCAGGCCATTGGATGAAACTTCCAACCGCATCTCCCAGAATGGTAATGTCGTCACGAATCGGGACAGCGGTTGAAAGTTTTCATGGCCTGGAAAGACAAAGAATTATCTCTACTTTGGTATGATTCGCAAAAGTTTTTCGCCATGAACTACGATTTCGGCTCTGCGGATTTGGTGTGCATTTCTACGAGACCCCGCCAACACGCACATGTGGCTTTTCGGTTTTAGGGTCAGCAAGAATAACTGGCCTCATGTTTACGGCCTTAAGAATATACACATACATTATTATATCCCAAAATTTAATAGAATTCATATAAATTTAACTAATTAAACACTTCATGCATACCTTACTGAAAACAGGGAACTGACTTGAAGGGGATGTATGATGTTTTCCATCAGCCGTCTTCTCAAGTTGCATCTCCTTTTCAGACCCATTATTTACCTAATAAAATTAACCAATGGCACCATGTCAGAAGTTATAGCATTAGAGCTGGCAGGGAACACACCCCATGATCTTACCCAAAAAAAAAATAAGGAAGTATTAGGTACCTGATCGGCTTTAGTTGTTACAACTTCAGAAGCATTATTAGGTACCTGAAATTTCTGAATCTCGTTGACCGATAATTCCTTCTCATGTATTGCCAAGGTAGTAGCGCCCTCTTGACCAATCTGTTGTACCTTATTATTACTCCCTTTAGAAATGACATCCTCCATCATCTTCACTTCTTCTTCGGAAAGCTTGCCTCCAGCATTCAGCTTTAGTAGTACGGATGCCATTAACTAAAGCTGCGTGCCAAGAATTTAATGTGTCAGCAATTTTTATCCAAACAATAACATGTGAATTGAACTTAAATGAAAATAATAAAATAAATGTTACCATGTCAGCCTTCTCAGACTTAGTCTTCCTTTTCTTCTTTATCGGGGCAGTTGTCCCATAATATTTCGTTACTCCAACCTGTAACGGGACGCCCCTCAAACGACCTGGATGTTCAGGTCGGCCAATCGCTCTAGCAAGAACGTCATTACGACCACTTGGAGTGAATTTCCCTTCTTCTACCTCTTTCAATACGTTGTCCTATAATATATTAAATAAACTTCAAATTATATTTGTAACTAAAATAATAAAGTTAGTAATGAACTCGTCTTAATAAAATAATGCTTACTATGTTGGCCAACACTTCCTCATCATATTTGTCACGCGACCGGGATCCTTTAGGCGTGTGCCCTTCTTTATAAGTTACATGCCGATCCACCTCTTTCACTCCCTTTGCCACCTACACATTAACATGGTAACATTTATACACGTAAATGTGTATCAATGCAAGTCCAAGTGTGATTAAAAAAATAAAGTCTCACAGGGGAATAATGCATGCTACTTACGAGGTTCTCTTCTATCTTTCTGTAACGCCTCGAGAACCATACCATTTCCCCTTCTTGCATGAAATGTTAGCACGATTTCTTCTGCTAACGACCTTCAAATAATTATATAAAAGCGCAAGTAGATGAGATAATAAAAAGATTATATAAAGGACTCATTAATTAAAAAAAATGATAGGTAAATCGTTAAAAGGCGAGGATATTTAACCTGAAACTTCTCAGTAGTTCTCATCTTTTGAAAAGATCCCATTGTTCTGATGATGGTGGGACACTTGTTTTCCGGTGGGCTCTTACGCATCTCCCCCGTTGCCTTGTCCACATACAACCAATCCCTAGCAAAGTCACACCTCTACTGCCTGTGGACATCCGCTGCCTTATGCATTAAATACTTATCATGGCTTTCATAGGGTATAATAAAGCCTTCCTTTACACGAGCCAAGTATAACTCCGCCAATTTTGGATTCAAAGTTCTAACATCATCTAAATGGATAGGCACAAACTGTCTTGTGCAAGTACCAATCCAACTGGAGAAATAACCCGCATTTGGACCAGTAGGGAAATCCATCTCACTTCATGTTATTTCCAACGGCTGTTTAGCGGCTATAGCTGCGAGGACTTTCTAGCACTTCGTAGCACCCCTCTCACCAGGCTTATTATCCTGAGGCTTATTATTCTTTTGACTTCTTTTACGTTTTTTACCCATGATAATCCTAAAACCCAAATATGAATGATATAGGAAATGAACAACTTAACAACATACATGCAGAGTATTATCTAAAACCCTAAACCCTAATAGGAATGAAAATTTAAAACAACAGATTGAGCTTCTAAAATCCTAAACCCTAATAAGATGAGTGAAGTAGATGATGCGGGATGATAAAGATAACAAAGAAGACGAAAAACAAACAGATGCATGAAAAAGAAAAAAGATGATCGTCTTAAAACCCTAATGACGAAACACAAAATTAAAGTTAACATACCTGATGATGATGATGATAAAGAGAACGAGCAGGATGATAAGGGAAGGCAACGGAATCTGGGCGTCGGAAATTGGGCAACGAGAATGTAGAAAGCGAGGAAGAGAGAAGAATTAACTCAGGATACCAACGGTTGAACTAATGTTGTGTGTGTTTGTGTATGAGATAGCTGTATGGGTTTGTAAATTAGTTTTTTATTAAGACAAACTATTGACAACGGGTGCTCAAAGAAGAACCGTTGTTATATGTTAATAACAACGGGTCAATAAAAGTCAACCGTTGTCAAAACTTTATTACAACGGTTAAAATATACCCGTTGTAATATATTTTCACCAAATTTGCGCCAAAATGAAATATGTCAAAAAAATCATTGACAACGGGTAGAGGTACTACACCCGTTGTTGAAAGTATTAACAACGGGTAATTTAAATATAACCGTTGTTATTGTTGAACCTTTTTTTTTTTAAAAAAATTATCAGTAATTCCATTACGGTCAAACTCAGTAACAATACATACCGTAATGTAAGAAGCACCATATCTTTGCAACATTATTCAAACAATTTCAACACCAAAGATCCACATCTAATAATAAGATCAAGAAAATAAGACAACACCAGCATGCATGCATACTGCATATCTAAGCTACAGGATTTACCATGCCATGTAAATTTGGGAATTTTTATTTAACAATGACCATTATTGATTTACCAATAAATTAAACCATCAAATTATTGGTCTGAAAATGACTCAAAATGTTGGTCGTCCATATCACTGTGTCCTGATGAACTATCTCAGGATCGGGGACGTTTCTTGGATGTCATAGTTTTTTCGTTAACCCAAATACCTTCACCATGGTCATCGCGCATATAGATGCTTTCAGTGTCCTCATGATCAGTGTCAACATCGTCGAAATAAGATACAGTGGTAGACTGATCCATTCCCTCAAAAACGACATCCTGATCATCATCACCATTATCGGATGGACTACTCCTTCTACTCCTTATAGACAGTACAACAGACCACTTCTTATCCATAGGATCGGTGACATAGAACACTTGTTTAGCTTGGGATGCCATTATGAAAGGATCATCCTTATTATTGCCAACCTTACCCAGATTGACCAACGTAAATCCCATTTTATCCTTTCGGACACAATGGATGTTGTTATCAACCCAGTTACATCGAAACAAAGACATTGTAAAATCAATGTAATCTAGTACCAATATTTCTTGAATAACACCATAATAAAGGCATTTTCCCCAAATAGGCTTTTTATCTTTTGAAGTAGCAAAGTGCATTGCCTCAAATTCAGAACTCACACCACTATTTTGCATTGTGCTCAACTCATCTTGCTCGCGGGTGTAAAAAGTATATCCATTAATGGCAAAACTGTTGTAAAAGGTGACCCTGGCATTTGGACCTAAACCAAGACGTAGTAACCTAGGAGAGATGTCATCACCAGTTTGATCAGTACACTCTAAGACAATATTCCTAAACCACTCTGCAAACGTCTTCGTATGCTCGTTTGCAATCCACTTCTCGGTCTTGTTTGGGTGATCGTATTTGAGCTCATCTTTGTGTTGTTGAATATAAGGTTGCACCTCATCTTCGTTGTTTAGCACATACGTGTGTGCTAAATGCAACATTTCACGTGTCACAATATTTTCAACCCGGCCCCTAATACCTTTTCCGGTCATCCAGTCACTATGACGATTCTTAGGAATGCCAATCAACTGCTCAGGGGAGAGATGAGCGTAACAATATGAAAGAGCTTCGTCTAAAATAGCGCGTTCAGCAATACAACCTTCCGGACGATACCGATTAGATGTATAGTCCTTGTAGACTTTCATCAATCTTTCGAAAGGATACTGGTATCTCAAGTACACGGGCCCAAGGTACAAAATCTCCCTAACCAAGTGAATGGTCAGATGAATCATGATATTGAAGAAAGAGGGTGGAAAATACATTTTCAACTGACAAAGAGAGGTTACAACGAGGTCCTGCAATCAATCCGCGTCATCGGGATCGATGACTTTCTCGCATATGGACTAGAAGAAGAGAAAGAATCTAGTTATAGCATATCTTAACTTTTCAGGTAAAATGGAACGAATAGCCACAGGTAGTAATTGTTGCATCAAAGTGTGACAATCATGTGACTTTAACCCGGTGAGTTTTAGGTCTTGCATCGACACTAGGCTTTTGATGTTCGACGAATAACTATGTGGCACTTTAATTCCATTCAAGCATGCACAAAACTCTTTTTCTCATTCTGAAAAAGGGTATAAGTCTGTGGCGGTAAAAATGTACGATTACCTCTCTTCCGTGGTGCCAACTCTAGCCTAATACCCATCATTTTCATATCTTCCCTAGCTGCGGCGTTATCCTTTGTTTTACCAGGAACATTCAAAAGGGTATTGATAATATTATCACAGACATTTTTCTCAATGTGCATGAAATCGAGGCAATGCCTGACCTCCAGGTCAGGCCAATATGGAAGTTTATCAAAAAATATGGATCTTTTCTTATACCCACGAGTAGACAATTTAGACCGCTCTTCTTCCCATAATCTATCTCAATATGCTTTACTTTCTGATAAACTTCATGCCCACTCAAAATTCTAGGAGGTTGACGAAGTTCTTGTCTTCCATTGAATGCTTTCTGCATCTTGCGATAACAATGGTCATGATACAAGAACCTCCTATTTCCCATATACACATACTTACGAGAAGACTTCAAGTATTCAGACTCGATATCCTCCCCACACAATGGACAAGCCTCTTTCCCATGAACTGTGTGCCCAGAAAGGTCGCCATAAGCCGGATAGTCAGTTATTGTACACAATAACATCGCTCTCAAATTGAAAGTTTCGTTCTTATATGCATCAAATACTTCTATCCCACTATCCCACAACAATCGCAAATCATCTAGAAGAGGTTCCAAATATACATCTATATCATTTCCAAGTTGTTTAGGGCCGGAAATTAACAACGACAACATCAAATACTTTCTTTTCATGCACACATATGGAGGTAAGTTATAAATAGCCAACACTACTGGCCAAGTACTATGTTGGCTACTCATGTTTCCGTGTGGGTTCATTCCATCAGTGGACAGCGCTAGACGTAAGTTTCTAGGTTCATTGCCGAACTCGGGATACTTAGCGTCGAACGATTTCCATTGCTTACCATCTGCCGGGTGTCTTAGCTTTCCATCATTTATTCTTCCTGTTTCATGCCAAGTTAACATTTTTGCATCATCGGGATTCGCATAAATCCTTATGACTCTTGGTATCAATTGAAAATACCACAACAACTTAGCCGGGATCCCTTCCTTATCCTTATAACGCCACTCCAAACATTTAGTGCAATTGGTTAAGTTTTGATATAATTTCCGATAAAATATGCAATCATTTGGACATGCATGTATTTTCTCATATTTCATACCCACTCCTCTTATTAGTTTTTTTCGCCTCATATGTCTTAACAGGGAGAACATTACCATCAGGAAGCAACTCCTTTATCAAGGCTAAAAACTAGTGAAACACGTGTCACTCACCCCATTTGCCCCCTTGATATTATACAACTTCACCACAGCCGACATTTTTGTGAACTTACAACCAGGATACGAGAGGTGCTTGGACTCACACAACTTCTCATACATGTTGTTAAGGTCATCCCAATTACTAGTGTCATCACCTACATCTTCAAAAGCAATGGACTCATCATCATTCTCTTCATTATCTATAGACCCAACATTCAACTTCTATACTTCCAACTCTTCCAACTCAAAAATCTCGGCAAACTCAGGATCATCAGTTAGCCTTTCGTGTACCTCAACATCATCTTCTTCAGAGTTATTCTCTTCCTCTAATGATTCCCCATGAAAAATCCAACGTGTATATGATCGACTAAATCTCCACTTTTCTAGGTGTATTTTAACGTCCGGAAAAGCCATATAGCTAATATTACCACATCTTTCACAAGGACATGCAATACTAGAAGAACCTTTCAAATTGTTCGAAACGAATTCATAAAATTCAGCTAAACCATCCTTGTAGGTGCGGTCACTCATATTTGCATCAATCATCCAAGTTCGAGTCATTATTCTATATTCGTAATAATAGGCAACTAATTCAGAAAATACAATAATAGGCATACAAATAAACGAAATTTAGGAAAGCAATTAAGCTAAATTATCAACAAATTAGATAATAACCCAAAAAATCCTATATCTATAAGCGTTGCTAAGAAACATATATATACCTGATTGATAAACACGATGAGGGAGAGAAGACGGTGACAACAATGACAGAGATGAAGACAGAGAGACGATCAGGGAGGAATGGAGGATGATATAGTAGCAGTATTAGCTTGTGTTTGTGTTTTGTAGCGTATAGCAGAATAAAGCAATCTGTTGTTCTTAAGATTTTCATAACATTAATAACAACGGTTATTGAGTCTACAACCGTTGTTAAAAAGTATTAAAAACGGGTTCTAATATAACCGTTGTGATTACTTTTCACTAATTTGGCGCCAAACCATTAACAACGGTTAAAATTTAACCGTTGTTATTAGTTTTTTCATTAACAACGGTTTTTCAAGTATGACCCGTTGTTAAAACCAATAACAACGGTTAACAACACAGAACCGTTGTAATTAAGTTTGGTAAAATTCGCGGAATCAATTCTACAACGTGTTTTGATGATTTTCGTGAATAAGCGTTGTTAAAGGGCCGTTGTGGTTGCCTGTATTTGTAGTAGTGTATCACTAGTTTTTTTTCACTAGAAATTATGATGTTCATATATAGTTTACATATAGTGCAAAGTTTTTAATTGCTAAGGATTCGCAAGACTCAGAATATTTTGTCTTTGGAATGTTATAGAACTGTTTAATTTATTTGCTGCATATCAACAAGTCTTTCAACTATAACTAATTTGACTCGGTAATTTATTCCACCCACAATATCCATTATGGTTTGAATCTTCTTCCAAATTTTAAGATGGATCAATGTTGTTTTTGTTACTTCAGTTTCAAGTGTTTGGGTTCCAACTTTTAGTTTTATGGCTAAAGATGCAATATATGCTCATTTTTGGCTAAACTTGTGAAATTTCTATGTTGTGCTACCTCACTTTCTTCTTTTTGATTTCTCCTTCATTTTTAATTTCTGCTTTATTCCTTGATTTTTGCTAGTAAACATTCCTTTTATGTTATTTGTAGGTTAGACTTTTGGTGATTTTCATATATTTTCCTCAGGTATCTTCCTCCTTTGTTTTTCCTCAACTTATTGCCTCCATCCACTTCTCATATCTACGTAGGTTTCCCTTTTTTATTTCCATCATCTTAACTTAAATGTATTATTGCAAATTTAAATTTGAGAGTGACAATTGAGGAGATGAGGGATGTTAATGAGGTGTAGGCTTACCAACTATTTAGGGAATACGTAATATTGAATAGTCTATTCACTAAGATGTTATTGTTATGTTGGATGTGATGCGAGATTGATGTAAGTTTGTTGGAGTTGTATTGTTGAATATTTTATTCACTAAAATGTTCATGCGTAGTAGTGGAGTCGTAACTCTCGGATGTAAATGGATGTTTGAATTGTGGTATTAATATTTTGAGAAAATCGTTGTGCTAGTGCATAAAACTTTGCAGGTGTTTAATTTCGGGTTAATCAATTTAAAGTGATCTTTTGTTGTATGTTGATACTGCTGTTGTTGTTGATACAAGAATTTTAATTCACTAATTTTGTAAATTTTAAAAAAAAAAAATAATAAACATCATTAACAACGGTTATATGCCAAAAAACCGTTGTTAATAGTCAATTTTAACAACGGTTTTTTTAACATATAACCGTTGTTATTACTTTTAACAACGGTTTTTTTAAATATAACCCTTGTTAAAAGTCTTCACAATTTTGGTGGGAAAGATACAACAACGGTTTTTTATATTATAACCGTTGTTATATCTTTCCCACCAAAATTTTGTCAAACTTTCCACAACGACATACTCGCAACAACAATGGCTTTTAACCGTTGTGAATAATTTCCACAACGGTTTTAGTAAATAACCTAACCGTTGTAAATACCTGTTACAACGGCCGCTTTAACAACGTCCGCTTTTTGTTTTAACAACGGTTTTTACCCGTTGTTATAGCCTAGATCTGTAGTAGTGTCTTTTTCTTTTGCTTAAGAATTTTTCTCCTTTTCCAACATAAGGGATACAACACTATTACTAATAAATTCTACTACACCCACGAATAACAATAATAGTCCAAATCCCAACCATAGTAGCAAAAGAAACACGATAAACAAAAAACTGCGACTGTCCCGATAAGGTAGGCAAATTGTAACACCCGGCCCCATTCTTACCCGGCCAAGGTAATTGGGAGATGTTACCTTCCCGGTTTCCCGAGGCGGTAAATCGGAGATACGATAAAGAAACATTCATTATAAATAATAAGTTTAGTGATTACAAACCATAAATTAATAAATTAAATTACAACTCATGGCTGCTATACTCCTCTAACTAGTGTTACTCGTCTCGTGACTCATCGAGCTCGTCCCATCTCCCACGCACTATCCAACAATCTGTATCTAACTTGCTCCCCATATGACCAAAGGACATCATATAGATCAACACAGGTCACCACAAGAGAGACAGGTTACAAAACACAGACACACAAACGTCAGTTCCAATGAACAATAAAAGACGACACGACTAAAGTGTAAACATGTAATACGACTACCAATGTACATGACATAACACTAAAGGACCGCCACCACGGTACCGGGACACGCCCACGCCCAGGCATACCGACAACCACACTAGTACCGCAACATGCCCAGACGTATTGATAACCACAAACAGGTACCGGGACACGCCCAGACGTACCGGGTCTGGGAGCCAACCGGATCCCCTGCCAGACGTCGTGTCTCAACCACACGAGTCCCTCCAACTTAAGCCATTAATGTGCACATATCTCTTGGAGTAGGAAGCTCCATGAGGCGACTCAAGCGTAAGACGGTCTCCCAACCGTTTTATGTCTACAAAACAACCGCAACAATGCGACAACAACAACAACAACAACAACAACAACAACAACAACAACAACAACAACAACAATTCCTCCCACATATATGATAACATCCAATACATGGACCATAACCAACATATCATAATCATCCTCTTAATGATGTGATTACCACTAAGCATGTTATAATGCAAATACTCTAATTATGCAAGACTAACTACAACATCAACATAACTAACTTTATATCATTGAAACCGAGTAGGCTTAACCTACCTTTTTGCATAATCCATAAGCTATGCAAAATCACCAAGTATCCATCTTACAAAACCGCCTCATCCTACATAAATTACATAATAATTATCACAATAAATTCTATACTAATATATACTACAAAGCCCCTAATTATTACCCCTTAATTACCCCAAATACACTTACTAATTGCTAATTAATTACCCATGACGAATTCCCCTAAAAGTTAGGGTTTAAAGACTAGAAAGGGAGAGATCTTTACCTACTAAGTGAAGGAGGTGAAGAGGAAGGTGGTAGATCTTTAAATCCTAGCTTAAATCCCAAGTAGAAGGTGTTTGTGAGGGTTTTAGAGAGAGGGGAGGGAGTTTGGAGAGATAAGGAGGAAGATGGAAATGATTTTAGTGTTAGAGGTGAAAGGGATTAAATCCCGTGTTCTGAAAGCAGCGGCACTCGACCGAGTGCCGAGTCCACTCGGTCGAGTGAACTCACTCGGCCGAGTAGCACTCCACTTGGTCGAGTGGACTTACTCGGTCGAGTGTAACCTTCGCTCGACCGAGTAGACCCACTGGATCCGCTGCACACCATTTGGTCTAGGCCTAAGTCTAGTGTAAGGCTATCTTTCCTTTTTGAGTGCTCTCTTATCGGTCTAAACCTCCTCTCACGTGTCCCGAGGTCTAAGTATGGATCCCACAAAGGCAGGGTATTACAATATTCCCTCCATAAAAATGAACTTCGTCCTCGAAGTTCGCCTCATCCTCATTTTTCCTTAACACTTTCTTACGTCTCATTCGTGTCATACCTCGCCCCTCCCCCAAGACTCTTCCTCACACATTCGCTCGCCTCTCTCGCTAGTGTGTTACCGTATGTGCTGTTTTGTGTTCTCATGTCCTTTCTTATTTCTGAATGTTACATTCACTCCCCCTAAAAGAGAACTTCGTCCCGAAGTTCGCCACTTGATCTCTCGCAAGCAGGATTCTATTACTTCGCTCGATCTAGGCTCATAGGTTCGAGTACAAGTCAAGCTCAACATTCATTCCCACTCTTATGGTTAAGGTCCAGTCATACCATGCATAGTGTGTGACTCTAGGTATATGTGTATGGTCTATGACTCCGTACATAGCAATCATAACACGTTCGGGTACCTCGTCTACAACGATTGACGTTCACCCCTTTTCTTTAATCTTGACTAACCCATGTTGTGCACCAACCACGTGGTTACGCATGTATTCTCATCCATCCTTGTATCATATCATATCACTCTAGTTGCCACAAGACTCGATCGTGTAAGACTCATAAAATTCACATTTATGTTTACCCATTACCGCATCATTATTATTCTTACTAAGCATTTTAGGTCTCAATCATCGGATAAACATATCTCATGTTACACGCATAACACGGCAAACAACGATGTAAACAACTCATTTCAATTTATTCGTTGATGATTTCTACGTTCATACCACCATTGGGTGGTCGGTAAGGTCACAAACCGAAAATACTCAATCCATGTCGGTTCAAAACTTTCAAAATAGAAACAGAATAGTCCACTCGGTCGAATGGATACTTACTCGGTCAAGTGGGGGTGGTACTCGGTCGAGTGAGAGGGCCAATCGGTTGAGTGCAGGCTCTTACAGAAAGTCCCCAGGTCTGATTTTGGCTCATTCGATCGAGTGATAGGGGACACTCGGTCGAGTGGACCGCCGCTCGGTCGAGTGATACCTGATAGTCTTAAAAATTTGGTCATTCATATCTCTAAACATACCAATGGTCAATTATACTTGCAAAAGACTCTCAATGGTGATCATAGCATCATCCCACCACACAACATCTACTAGGTTTTGGCCTTATGGCCGAGTTTACAACGCGAGAAAAATAAATTGTCCGAGACTCAACCGACACAAGGTCACGCAGTTTCCACATGAGAACATGAGACTAAGAAGAGGACTTCTTCCTCTTGCCAAACCTCTTCACCCACCGAACCAGGGCTCCTTGGTTGCTTACCGGTTACTCCTCCCTCCGCGTGCTGAGCTTCTCACTCCTAGTGTCGCCCGAGGTGTTCATCGATGCATCCTCCACTGTGGCGTTGACGTAGCGGCCATTATGCTCCATAAGTCCCGGTGCCCAACTAGATGCTCCTCCTCCTCCGCTCCCGCTTCCGTAGAAAACATTACCCCCGCCTTCATAAGAGACACCTCCCACTTCTTCGTTGTAAGTACTGTTTACATTACCTTGGCAGTTACCACCCATATTCTCTTGATAGTCTCCACCTTGGTGCGTATCATTAAATAAACTCCCGGTGGTATAGTGCGGTTCCGCCCAAGGACCAAGCAAGTGTCCGTCGCCGTGAGGAACTCTATGACCCCAATCCGAGGGTTGAATACTATAAGCTTTAAATACCCCGGAAGTGTCCCTATCCCCGAACCAAAAGCTAGGACGTTCCTTCGGTCTGATTCCCTAGTTATAAGTAAATTCGTACACGTCTATCAGGACCAAGGAGTTCTTCACCTTTTCAATTAGGTCCGGCATGGGGTATTGGTGGTTATAAGTCGATGAAGGCCGGTTGTATCCTCCGGTGAAAGATGGCATATGCATGGAGTGCCTAGGTTGTTCATGGTACGGTGAGGGTTCATGCATAAAAGAAGAGGACGGGGCGTAAGTGGAGTGTCTAGGGCGATCAAAGGGCGGCAAAGGCATGGGCACTTAGGAGGATGATGGCGCATGTGGAAAAGTCCTAGGAGGATCGGAGAGGAGTTGCGGGGTTGTTTCTCCTCATACCGCTTCCCCATCAAGAGTGTAAATAAGGTTTTCTGGAATGAGGTAGGATCGGGCCGGAGGGCAAGGTGGGGCTAGCTCCGGTAAGTGAGAGGTTTCGGGCAATCCCCCGTTTGCAGGAAGTTTAATGTATGAGTCCGTGTTCACTCTCCATGAGTATCCCTTTTTGTCTTTCCTATCCCCAACCCAAAACATGCCTTTCATGTAGGCAATGTCGAAGTATGGTACGTCCGTACTCATGGGTCTATCAATTGCCCCCGGTTCATAACCCAAGAGGTTCTTGGCTAGTCTAGTCACTAGGGCACCACAATCAAAGGAGCACTTATCGGACTTGGTCATCCTTTCAAATGCTAAGCACACCATAGACACGGGGCTAAAGTAAAAACTCCTCTCATAGTACGGATTGAGGTAGGAGCTTAAGAGTAGTACTTCCGAGGAATTAAGTTTAATATGGTCCTTTCTTCCGTAAAGGAGGTTGGTCATAAGACGAAGGAAAACTTTCAAAACGGGGTGTTCCGCATAATTTATTTTCATGGCGCTAACGTCGGTATTGCAGTTACCCGTGTAAAGGTCGATGTATTTTGTGGCTTTCATTTCCTTCCTCACCTTATCAAGAGTATGGGTGGTCCTTTTTTCCTACACCTAGCCGCTCCGGAAAAACATCACTAGATAGGTGAAAGGAGGTGTTCTTGAGTCGGAAGCTCACAGTGTGGTCTTTTGGATTGTAGAGGAAAGAGCTCAAAATTTCTAAGGTAAGGATGCGGTAGCTTATTTCCGCTAAGTTGTACAATCCCTCCATTCCAAGTACGCTAAAGATGTCATGCACTTGCACTTCTATCCCCAAGGCTTCTAAGGCACCCTTCGAAACACACCTAGTGGCATTCATATGTCTCTCGGTGAGGGCTAAGAAGGTATTCCTATGGGGTTCACTTTCAAATTCTAACCCCGGGTATTCGGGATGGGTGATGGCGCCTCCGGTTCGGGTTGGGGTTGGTGGTTGTTTCTCCCATGGTTGCTCCTCGTGTTCCTTGACATGCTATAAGAGAAATTGCACACAAGACATGGAAGATAAGACTTATCATGATTAACTTTGGAAGCGAATGAAATTCTCTCCCAATTTCTAAACTTAGTACTTGACCAAGTTGTGAGCATGAAAAATGAAGTTTTTGACATAGAGTGTTCAATTTTGAGAAATCTATTTACATTTTTAAGATGAAACATTCTTGATTTGTCTAATAGTGTATTAATAACCATCAAATTCTCAGTTTGTCGAGACTTCTCAAACCATTTCAAGGCAAAAATCAAAATTGTTCATGAACACTTAGGAAGTTTTCAAGAGTTTTCACCAAATTTTCAAGATGGAAAAATTTTCATTTGGAGATTACATACCGCACTACCAATTAAAGGGTAATCTTATAAGGCAATTAAACCAACTTCTACTCAAGAAAGTTAAAAATTTGGGCATGACTTGTCTAGAATTAGAAAATTTAAGACGAAGTTTTAAAGCGAAATTTTCACATATTAAACAAAATCCATTCATAACAACAACGGTTAAGCCTTTGTTGTCCAATTATACACATCAACAACCACCAAAATCCACATGCAAATTCATTATAAAAATATCGTTTTTCCTTGATGATGACCGAAATTTTGACACAAAGTTTGATTTTCTTACAACAAATATAATGTAGAAAGCTATTTGCTACTATGAATTAAGCAAAAGCATGAAATTAATTGACAAAACTTGAGCACATTAGTGTAGATCTAACTAATTAAGATGAAGGAATAAGAAGAAGGATGGTCTACTTACATTACTAATTAGGAGAGATTTGAGACGGAAATTGTGAGTGAAAAACTTAGCCAAGTAGCAAATCACCAAAAATGGAGTTTTAGAATTATTTTTAGAGGAATTTTGGTGTTGTTGGAATAAGGTGAAAATGAGATATGAAGGAGATAAGGAATGAAGAAAAGGGGAATCAAACTCGTGTAATTCTCAGCCCACTTCCACTCGGTCGAGTGAAATTTAACTCGGTCGAGTGGGAGTTTACTCGGTCGAGTGACCTGCTTTCCAGAATGTTTCCACCCCCTGGAAAGTAGTCCAGTACGTCGAGTATCAGGGCCACTCGGTCGAGTATGGACTCGCACTCGGTAGAGTGGTTGCTTAAGGCTCGAAATCTCGAGTCGAAATAGAACGATGAAATCCCTGCCACACAAAGAGAAGGTTCGGGAGTCAACCGACTACCGGCGACTCGCCGAGTTAGTTGGTACGATGTCGTAGCACTAGTAACTACTCTATCAATATATTTCACCAATCATACACAAAATTCACATACCAATGTGTACTAATAGTTTCTAAGCATGTCGTTCATATTAATCTAGCATCCAATTTTCCACACACATTGATACATTATGGAGAAACAATTACATAATACAAACACTCAAGGTAAATCAAACATCCATGTAACTTCATATAGCGTTCACCCATATCTTTAACTACCCACGCGATGACCAACCGAGGCAATAGGCACTAGTGTTATATGAGGGCGCCAACTCATACAAAACCGATCTCCTATCGTACTCAAGTCGGGTTCATTTTAGTAGACACACCTAGATTTATTTTGATTCATTGGTATAGGATCCAAAATCGCCGCTCTAATACCAATTTGTAACACCCCCTTCTTACCCGGCCAAGGTAATTGGGAGATGTTACCTTCCCGGTTTCCCGAGGCGGTAAATCGGAGATACGATAAAGAAACATTCATTATAAATAATAAGTTTAGTGATTACAAACCATAAATTAATAAATTAAATTACAACTCATGGCAGCTATACTCCTCTAACTAGTGTTACTCATCTCGTGACTCATCGAGCTCGTCCCATCTCCCGCACACTATCCAATAATCTGTATCTAACCTTCTCCCCATATGACCAAAGGACGTCATATGGATCAACACAGGGCACCCCAAGAGAGATAGGTGACAAAACACAGACACATAAACGTCAGTTCCAATGGTCAATAAAAGACGACACGACTAAAGTGTAAACATGTAATACACCTACCAGTGTAAATGACATAACATTAAAGGACCGCCACCACGGTACCGGGACACGCCCAGGCATACCGACAACCACGCTAGTACCGGGACACGCCCAGACGTAATGGTAACCACAAACAGGCACCGGGACACGCCCAGACGTACCGGGTCTGGGAGCCAACCGGATCCCCTGCCAGACGTCGTGTCTCAACCACACGAGTCCCTCCAACTCAAGCCATTAATGTGCACATCCCTCTTGGAGTAGGAAGCTCCAAGAGGCGACTCAAGCATAAGACGGTCTCCCAACCATCTTACATCTCCAAAATAACCACAACAACGCGACAACAACAACAACAACAACAACAACAACAACAACAACAACAACAACAACAACAACAACAACAACAACAACAACAACAACAACAACAACAACAACAACAACAACAACAACAACAACAACAACAACAACAACAACAACAACAACAACAACAACAACAACAACAACAACAACAACAACAACAACAACAACAACAACAACAACAACAATTCCTCCCACATATATGATGACAACCAATACATGGACCATAACCAATATATTATAATCATCCTCTTAATGATGTGATTACCACTAAGCATGTTATAATGCAAATGCTCTAATTATGCAAGACTAACTACAACATCAACATAACTAACTTTATATCATTGAAACCGAGTAGGATTAACCTACCTTTTGCATAATCCATAAGCTATGCGAAATCACCAAGCATCCATCTCACAAAACTGCCTCATCCTACATAAATTACATAATAACTATCACAATACATCCTATAGTAATATATACTACAAAGCCCCTTATTATTACCCCTTAATTACCCCAAATACACTTACTAATTGTTAATTAATTACCCATGACGAATTCCCCCAAAAGTTAGAGTTTAAAGACTAGAAAGGGAGAGATCTTTACCAACTAAGTGAAGGAGGTGAAGAGGAAGGTGGTATATTTTCAAATCTTAGCTTGAATCCCAAGCAGAAGGTGTTTGTGAGGGTTTTAGAGAGAGGGGAGGGAGTTTGGAGAGATAAGAAGGAAGGTGGAAATGATTTTAGGGTTAGAGGTGAAAGGGATTAAATCCCGTGTTCTGAAAGCAGCGGCACTCGACCGATTGCCGAGTCCACTCGGTCGAGTGAACTCACTCGGCCGAGTAGCACTCCACTCGGTCGAGTGGACTGACTCGGTCGAGTGTAACCTTCACTCGACCGAGTAGACCCACTCGATCTGCTGCACACCATTCGGTCTAGGCCTAGGTCTAATGTAAGGCTATCTTTCCTTTCCGAGTGCTCACTTATCAGTCTAAATCTCTTCTCACGTGTCCCCAGGTCTAAGTAAGGGTCCCACAAATGCCGGGTATTACACAAATTCTAGGTTTGTAGCTATTAGAAGTAGGATATGAAACGGCTACAGGGGTTCAAACGGGCTAACAAAAAGGGTAATATATGGCTTATTTGAACAGTAAGAACCGTCTTTCCTCATGTACTTCAACATATGAACGCGTAAAAGTTAAGAAACTAATGTCACACTTATGCACTTTGATATAACACATTCCACAAGGAGAACCACACTCAAGCCTAATTGACAATGAGACCAGTTTATTGATGATCCTGGCCTAGAAAGCTCTATAGACCTCAGAATTTAAGTAGTTTACCAACATAATTTTGTCAAATCTAATTAGCATAAGGCATGTCAATACGGTCAAGACTTCAATTATGAGCTTTGTTTTCATAAATAACGGGTCAAAACAATGTAAATGGACAACTATATTGGGATGCAGATGCAAAAAAAATGCAATTTAACATCATTGATATTTAATTCACCAAGACTCGACCTAAAACAAACGAAAAAACATGTTTTTGGATTTTGAAAATTTTTAATTTTTATGGATTTTTGTTTTAAAAGCACACAACATAATATAAATCACACAACATAAATAAAGACTCCTCCCCCAAACCTAAATGTCACGGTGTCCTCATTGTGACGCCTACAACATAGCAATCACACATAACAAATCACCCGCACCCTAAAATACACATCTAACAAAAGCAAGGGGAAATAACTAGAGGTAGTACTAAAAGTAATAATACTCGATCGAGCGTCTATTACTTCGTCTTTTTCTTCGAAGCGTCCACAGTGCCAGTGCCCTTTCGTAATAATATCTTCACTTCCTCCTCCATACAACTTCAATCACCTTCATCCCCTCTCTTCTTCATCCGTTCCACAATCACCCTTCCATAATCCTCCATGATAAACATCCCATTCACCACCACTTCACCATTCTTGCCACCAATAACGACCCAAAACTGGCGCCCTTTGAAGATAACACACTATCTCAGACTCTTCCTCGCGCGACACTCTTTCGCCTCCACCGCCATCCTCACCTTCATCTCCGCCATCCCCTACTGTGGCGACCACCAGGGAAAAACCCAAGCCCATATCCATCTTATTTGCTCCCATATCCGTGCTGGTTTGGTGTTTCTAGTTGAATTTTCAGCAGCTATCGCTTCGAATCCGAGTGTTCTAGGGTCCTAATTGATTCAAGGAGGCTTAAATTGGCATCCTACAATCAATTTCAGGTGTTTTATACCCTAATTGCTCTAATTCCATTAATGTGTTTGATTTTAAATATTTGGGTTTGCTGAATTTTGATAATTGTGGGGTGTTATTCACGAAATTGGTCATATTTATTGGTTAATCAGTATTTCGTTACTGTTTTGTCGGCCTGAGTTGTGCGTCAATTTCGAAAATTTCGAGTATGCTTTTAAGATTCACCTTATGACTGAATTTTGGGGAAATTGTGGTTTTTGTGCTGTAATTTGGGACGTGTTTTAGCATTTGTTAAGTCGAGTTCGTGATTTGTTGGGAATTTTCCGGGTAAATTGAGTCTTTGCGGGTGTAAACGAGTTGCCATATCTATGCTCGTGGTGCTCCAAAGTATATAATTTTTGTTACTGCGTCCTCTGATATCCTTGGCTAGACTCCTGCTATGTCGAGTTTTTGTGCGAGTTCTTGTGTGGGTTTAATGTTTTCTGGTGAAAATGGGTTCATTGAGTTTGAACTCTTCGGGCATATCGTGTCTATATGTCGAAAGGTTTCTGAGGTGCTGCTATTTGTTAGACTCAACTCCTGCTATGTCGAGTTCTTGTGTTGGTCTAACTTCTGCTGCGCTGGAACGCTAATTTCCGGCAAATATGGGTTCAATTGTATTAGTTTTAATGAGTTGGTCTGGTCGAGCAGTACTTTTTCGCATTCGCAGTTAATTTGATTTAAACATACTCCAGCTACAACTTCTTGTAGCTTCTAGAGCCTGGAACTTCTGTTTTTGCAAGCCTTGATTTGTGAATGAACTGCTTTTCTGCTGGATTTCATGTGTTTAATATTGATTATGATCACTTATTTGTTGCCTTTCGAGTGGCAGTAAGTGGCGGTGATGGTGAGTACTGAGTATGTTGATGAGGATGCAGATGCGGATGCGCTATAGTGACAGCCAGTTGGTCACTACATCCCCTATTTTGCAGCTCGTTTTGGGGAGCTATTTCCCCTTTCCTTTTGTTATTAGTTGTGTCCTATAGGCCGTTGTTGTTGGATTTCTGTGATTGCTGTGTTGTAGGCGTCACAACGAGGACACTGTGACATTTAGGTTTAAGGGAGGAGTTTATTTATGTTGTGTATTTATTTCAGTTGTGTGCTTTATTTCATTTATGTGTGCTTTAAAAAAATCCATAAAAAATTAAAATTTTTAAAAATTCAAAAATATGTTGTTGCTTTATTAGTTTAGTCTTGGTGACTTGAGTAACAATGATGTTAATTTGCTTTGTTTTTGCATTTGAATCCCATTTAAGTTGTCCATGTACGTTGTTTTTGTTGGGGCTGGTGTCCTTAACAGTTAGTGCAAGGACTTATAAATCTCTAAAAGGATCAAAGGGCATACTTTTGGTATTATTATCAGTTGATCCACGTTTATCAATAACGGTTGGCTTGCTAGATAAGTTTGACGTTATTGTCATACAGATGGCGGTGATCAACTGGTCCCTAAAAGTCACACCTATAGGATACGTTTGAGAGACGTGATGATGAAAAATACAGTCATGTTGATGCCAATTTTGACTAACCAGTTAGTCCGAGTTATTTGACTAGTAATTAGTCAAAATGTGATGTTGAAATATTTTATACGGATTAAATAAAATGGGCTAAGGCGAATTAAACAGTTAATTCGTAAATTAAATATAAACGATTTATATTTGATTAATGTATATTGAATTAATTATACAATATTGTCTTTGTCGGACATGTATTAATATTTCAACTAATCCGTGTTATTAGTCGATGTATTAATAACCGATAACCGATGACAGTTTATAATAAAAACCGCGTCATATACATTTTAGCGAGACGAGTCGGATCACGAGTTAAATGAGGAGAAAGTGGAAAGCCCACTCCCTCCTCTAGTGACCCGCGGACCGAGGCTAACAAAAGGAGAGGTTCCCTCTCCTTTGTAACCTAGTCATTTCATTTGCAAAGAAACTAGGGTTTTGGAGATCATTTCTCTCTGAAACCTAGATCTCACATCTCGAAAAACTCACATCAAGTTCTCTCAATATTGCAAGGCAATTAGAGAACGCATTTCTAGCACAAGGGCATATTCTTAGACGATCTTGGGTGCAACAATTAGGAGGAGGTCTACTTTGATCTCTCATTGCCGAATTGCACTAGGACCGAAGGTTAATTCTTGTGCTTAATCGTTTTTCATTGTATTTCGTTTATGACCATATTTCACATGTTAAATTTACGTTATAGTCCTAAATTTAAAGGGTCTTACACGGATATTACCCCACAAGTGGTATCAGAGAGAGGCCACGTAAATTTTCATTGTGATTTTTCATAAAACGATTTTGAAACGATTGTTTTGTCTCGAAAACCGTGCCATGTATACACGGGTGTTTCGTTTTTTTTGTTGAAACCGTGACATGTTTTTACACGGTTGATTTATCTTATTTTCGATTTGTTCTTTTACATATTGTTATTTTATACGGAGATTATAGCAATATGTCAAGTTTTGTCAGATTGTAAAATTGTTTTGATGCGGTTTTGATCAAAATTGAGATGTTTTTGTTTCACAAAAACTGTTTTTTCACGAGGGTTTCATGTTTTCAGAATGTTTTTGCCCTCAATCGAGCATGTTTCTACTCGATCGAGAGCCCTTCCTTGTTGTTTTTGCTCGATCGAGTAATTGCAGTACTCGATCGACCTCTGTTTAAAACCCCACTGCTCGATCGAGAAGTCCTCGTACTCGATCGAGCAGATTTGTTGATAAAGGCCCTCGATCGACCTCCAAGATCTTGTCGATCGAGTACTTTCTCGATTAGCATACCTCTCGATCGACTAGCGATTGATCGATCGAGTTCTTTTTGTTCCTCGATCGAGCACTCATGTCTCTGGATCGAGGGATTTTTATTCTGGCAGCTTTGAAAATTTATTCTTTTTGTTTTAAATTTTCTTTTGGCCTTAATATGTACTTTATACGGATATTGTACACTCGCTATGATTGTGAAACGGTTCACACACGTACCATTGAGTTATTTTAAAGCGTATTTAAAGTAAAGGATTGTAATAGATTAAAATTAAACTGATAGAAGCAGTTTTATCACATAAATTTTAAGGTTTGGATAAATTTAACATAATTACGGAATTATGTCACGAATAAATTTGTTTTAGTTGATGCATTTTATTTATCGTTAATTTTGAATGCTTTTGAATGCTTTTATTACGTATTTATTCATTTTTACAAACGGTTGTAACTTAGTGTGGCCTTAGTAGAACGTGTTACCGTAATGATGGAACATGGTCTTGGTTGTATTTTGAGATCTCGTATCTCCGATTTTGGATTTTTCACTTGTAATTACAGTTTTCGTATTTAGAATGTAAATAGGTTTATATTTGTAAATTTTAAATTGTAATTTTTGAGAAGACCAAAGATGGAGATCGGATGCTCACTCCCGCTGCAAGGTCAAAGATGGAACATCAAGACAAGCTTTTCGGGTCCAACGGTGGATTCCAAAGTTGTATTATGTTTTTTTTTTACTAGGATAGGCCACACTAGGAATTTTATTTACGTATTGCATTCTTTTATTGATTTTTCGTAACGATAATTTGCATCATATTCCGCCTAAAACCAAACCACCTAATTATTGCATGAAAACTGACACATATAGAGGTCACGAGTTAGTTTTCTTTGACATTCTCATGTCACACGATCTATGCTAAGCCATCACCTAAATTAATTCATTCACGCAGACGCTAGTTATTTGTTCACTTAAAATGAATTAAAATTAAGTTGATGGGATCTTCCTCGTATAAACAAAATTGAGAACGGTCTTTATAGGTCAAACTCCAATGAGTCCCTTCTTCGTCGGTAGGCATAATATGACCCCTTCTACGTCGGGTAAGTTGGAACCGATTGACCTATTTTATCTCAACACTATGGTCACTCAAATGCGATCCTGTGATCATGGTGGACTATAGATAGGATTTACAGAAATCTATCGACCAAGAGTTCTTACGGAAGAATTAGCTAAACAGTTGGCTTATCAATTTACGGAAATTGAGTCTTGGGATCACTTGTATCATTCTTGAGGAAGATCAATTGTGCAAGTGCTTGAGTCTACACGTTAAAATACATTTTAAATAGACTTAAATCACCTCGATGAGTTGCTTATTTCGTTTTTGTTTTTTCTTTCTTTTTCAGTGTAGAACACGAATTTTTAAACTGCTATAACGAAATGGCTGGTCCTACTAACGACCCAATGCCAAGTGCCACATTGGACCGTGAGTCCTGGCTTCGGATCTTCATGAATCGGATGAATCGCCTACTCAATCAAGAATGATGGATCAAACTTCGCGGACTGGGAGGCGGCATTACGGAATGCTGCCGCTGCTGACGGAAAGCTCAAATATCTAATTGAGCCCATCCCGCCAAACCCAGGTCCCACGGCTAGAGCTAATGAGATCGCCAAGTTTAACGATTTCGTATGGAAGGCGGGTGCGATTAAAAACGTACTCATTTTTGCAATGGAACCCAATTTGCAGAAACGCTTCATAGACCATGGTGCAAACAAGATTTTCACCACGCTCACTAAGGAATTCTCGAAAGCACCGAGAATCGTGACCTATGAGCATACCACTCGGTTCTTTGATGCGAGACTCCCGAAAGGGCCAACCGTTAGCCCACACATTCTCGCATGATTGAGAATGTCGAGAAGTCGGAGACGTTTGATTGTAAAATCAGCGAGAACATTGTGATTGACCGCATGCTTCATTCACTTCACGATGGTTTTGCGCTCTTTAGAGCGAATTACTATATGAATGATTTGAAGAAAAGTCCCCATGAACTGCACTCCCTTCTCGTACAGACCGAGAAGGACATGAAGTTCAGTGGGAGCATGAAACATGATGTTCTCGTTGTGTCAAACAAGGGCAAGGGTAAGGGCAAAGCTAAAGGCGACCGAGCGATAGGTAAGGCGAAGTTTAAGAAGTCGAGTTCGGCAAGAGTGGGCTGGTGAGTCGAGCACCTCATCAGGCGCGACAAAGAGCAAGAATGAAAACATGGAATGCCATCATTGCCACAAGACTGGGCATTGGAGGCGTATATGTCCTGTTTATCATGAGGACATAAAAGCAGGTCGCGTTAAACCTGTTGGTATGTCTTCTCCTTCTACTTTTATTCATATGATTGAGATTAACCACGCAAGTTACGGAACTTGGGTACTAGATACTGGTTGTGGTTCTCATCTGTGTAATCATGTGCAGGGGCTCCGAAACATCGAACCCCTCGTAAAGGGTGAGGTGGACCTGCGTGTCGGGAATGGAGCACGAGTGGCTGCCGTCTCGAGGGGAACATATGTGATCCAGCTTCCTAGCGGATTTGAGTTATTTTTATATAACTCGCTATTATGTACCCATCTTTCTAAAAACATTATTTCATTTGCACTTGATAAACTTGGATTTTCATTTGTAATAGAGAATAATACTTGCATTTTCTCATTACACGATATGATTCTGGCAAGGCGGTCTCCATGAATGGAATTTATGTTTTAGATCAGACCACCGAAATATTACACGTAATGAATAAAAAGTTAAAGGTTGGTGACAAAGATCAAACGTATCTATGGCACTGCCATATGGGACACATTAATGAGAAACGCGTAAAATAGCTCATCAAAAATGGAGCTATCTCGGCCTTTGATTTTCAATCATTTGGCACGTGTGAATCATGTCTCATCGGTAAGATGACTCGTATTTCCTTCAAAGGTGTTGGAATGCGCGGCTGGCCGACCTATTAGGACTCATACATACGGATGTGTGTGGGCCTATGTCAATCACCGCACGAGAAGGCTATAGGTATTTCATCACTTTCACGGACGATTTAAGTAGATATGGCTATGTCTACTTAATGAAGCACAAAAGTGAATCCTTTGAGAAATTCAAAGAATACCAGAACAGGGTACAGAACCTACTGGGTAGAAAGATTAAAACACTGCGTTTAGATCGTGGTGGCGAGTATCTTTCTCATGAGTTTGATCAACACCTTAAGGACTGTGGGATTGCCTTACAGTTAACTCCACCTGGAACACCTCAATTGAATGGTGTGTCCGAACGGAGAAATCGAACACTTCTTGATATGGTTCGATCCATGATGAGTCACACGGTATTACGATTCATTATGGGGTTATGCTCTTCTCGTCACCGCTCTAATACTTAACCGAAGTCCGTCTAAAGTCATTGACAAGACTCCATATGAACTATGGAAGGGAACGGTCCCTAACTTGTCCTTTATACGGGTTTGGGGCTGCGAGGCTTATGTCAAGTAGAGACACGAGGATAAGCTCGGCCCGCGATCGGTCAAGACATACTTTATAGGCTATCCTAAAGGAACACTTGGTCATTACTTCTATTCGCCAACCGAACAATGTGTTTTTGTTGCGGCTAGTGCGACATTCTTAGAGAAGGAATTTCTCGAGAATGCAAAGAGTGATAGAACCTTCGAACTGTCGGAGATTCCAGAACCAACTACCGAGCAACCATTGGAGGAACCAGTTCCTTCAATCCCTCTTGCGGTTAATATTCCCGAGGAACCTAGGAGGTCGGGAAGAGTCTCTATTCCTCCGGACAGATACATTGGTATGGTCGAGGAACATGACATAGATGACATTCTACTCTTAACGAGTAGTGAACCCGCAACCTATAAAGGTGCCATGATTAGTTCTGACTCAAAGCTATGGCTTGAGGCCATGCAATCCGAGATGGACTCCATGTATAAGAACAACGTGTGGGATCTTGTTGACTTACCTGCTAAGGTTCGTCCCCTTCAATGAAAATGGCTTTACAAGATAAAGCATTCTGTGGAAGGTCAACAAGATATCTATAAAGCACGACTAGTTGCTAAAGGTTTCACCCAAGTGCCAGGTTTGCACTATGATGAGATCTTTGCACCCGTAGTCATGTTGCGTTCCATTCGGATTATCTTAGCGATCGCCGCTTTTCATGACTATGAAATTTGGCAAATGGATGTGAAAACCGCCTTCTTAAACGGCTTTTTGGAGGAAGAGTTGTACATGGTACAACCCGAAGGTTTCATTGATTCAGAAAATCCTAAGAAAGTTTGCAAGCTTAAGCGTTCCATTTATGGACTTAAGCAAGCATCTCGGAGTTGGAATCATCGCTTCGACCAAGTGATAAAAGAAAATGGATTCATTCGATCGGTCGAGGAACCATGTCTGTATATCAAGTCGAGTGGGAGCAAGATTGTCTTTCTAATATTGTATGTTGACGACATACTCCTGATTGGGAATGACATACCTCTCTTAACCTCGGTGAAAGTATGGTTGAAGAACCATTTCCGGATGAAAGATCCGGTGAGGCACAAAGAATTTTGGGCATCCGTATCTATCGAGATAGATCACGTCGGATGTTATCTCTCGGTCAGAGTCTTACATAGACAAAGTCCTAGAGAGATTCAGCATGACTAACTCCAAAAAGGGTTTCTTCCTATGGCTCCAGGGGTGCATTTGAGCAAGTCTCGTGCACCGAGACACCGGAAGAGAAAAGAGCGCATGACACGGATTCCTTATGCTTCGGCTATAGGATCAATCATGTATGCCATGATATGCACACGTCCGGACGTGGCATATGCATTGAGTATGACAAGTCGATTCCAACAAAGATCCGGGTGAATCACATTGGCTGGCTGTCAAGAACATTCTTAAGTACCTACGGAGGACTAAAGATTGGGCATTGACTTATGGAGGCCCTCAAAAGCTATGCGTAAATCGGTTACTCGGATGCTAGCTTCCAAACGGATCGAGATGACTCGAAATCTCGGTCTGGATTCGTTTTTACTCTTAATGGCGCCCGCATCACCGGAAGAGTTCCAAACAAACTGTTACAGCAGATTCTACGACTGAGTCCGAGTACTATGCCGCGTCTGAAGCTACAAAGGAAGCGATATGGATGCGTCAATTCTTACATGGACTATCTGTAGTGCCTAGTTCGAATGACCCGATCACCATCTATTGCGACAATAGTGGTGCCATCTTCCAAGCTAAGGAGCCAAAGTCTAGCAACAAGTCTAGACATGTACAACGGAAAGCTCATCTAATCCGAGATTACGTGGAGCAAAAGGAAGTAGTGATAGAAAAGATTGCTACAGATGATAACATAGCAGATCCTCTCACTAAACCATTACGACAAAATAAGCATGAAGGGCACGTTCTTTCCATGGGAATTAAACGTGTTCCTGAGTTGTAGTACTCTTTTATGGATTAGATTCATTCTTTTTGTACTCTATACAACATCATCGTTTTGATATTTATATATATTTTGTTTTTCATGTGGAATTGTACGACAATTTTTGAACACCACAAAGCGAACTGAACAAACATTATATTTTTGGTCCTTAATTGCCCACGTGAGCTGATAACTCAAGGTAATTATTTTGTGACGTTTGTTGATGGTGGGTTCAACGAGCCATAAGTCAAACGGTTGACTGACCAATCACATAGGCGAGTTATACGGATTTCTCGTAGGACACAATTGTGACATCGACGTGGAGTCCTAAATGTTTTATAACATTCGGTGCCCGGTCGTGGATAGGACCTCCATGGTGATCCTAAGAGTCGATTCTTTTGACTATCGACTGTCTCTTGAGACTAAGGCAGATTTTGGGTGACTTTGGTTTCTTTCTCACGGTCATCCGTAACAGGGGGCCAAGTAGATTTTTTCTGGGTCATTTCATGTTGTGCTTAGATCGGAAGGAGTCGAGTTGAAGGAAATATTCAGCCTTTATCAGGTACTCGATATTTCTCGGGGCCACTCGAGGAGTCAGAATCGAAATGCATGGCCATGCTCGGATACGGATTCGTTTTATCGCTTAAGTTACTCTCTAGTCGGGAAACCACTCATGATACTGGATCGATTGTAAAATACGACCTTTGCGGATCCGGATCCGCAAATTGTTTTACATTGAGTGGGAGAAATTTTAAATGAATATGAGAATCGGTTATCGCACATACACTTGTACGGACAAGTGGGAGTTTGTTGAGCTTTGTGTCCTCCGCTTAGTGCGAGATAACGTCATTGCACATACACTTGTACGGACAAGTGGGAGCTTGTTGGGGCCGGTGTCCTTGATTAGTGCAAGGACTTATAAATCTCTAAAAGGATCAAAGGGCATACTTTTGGTATTATTATCAATTGATCCACGTTTATCAATAACGGTTGGCTTGCTAGATAAGTTTGACGTTATTGTCATACGGATGGCGGTGATCAACTGGTCCCTAAAAGTCACACCTATAGGATACGTTTGAGAGACGTGACAGATGAAAATACAGTCATGTTGATGCCAATTTTGACTAACCAGTTAGTCCGAGTTATTTGACTAGTAATTAGTCAAAATGTGATGTTGAGATATTTTATACGGATTAAATAAAATGGGCTAAGGCGAATTAAACAGTTAATTCGTAAATTAAATATAAACGATTTATATTTGATTAATGTATATTGAATTAATTATACAATATTGTCTTTGTCGGACATGTATTAATATTTCAACTAATCCGTGTTATTAGTCGATGTATTAATAACCGATAACCGATGACAGTTTATAATAAAAACCGCGTCATATACATTTTAGCGAGACGAGTCGGATCACGAGTTAAATGAGGAGAAAGTGGAAAGCCCACTCCCTCCTCTAGTGACCCGCGGACCGAGGCTAACAAAAGGAGAGGTTCCCTCTCCTTTGTAACCTAGTCATTTCATTTGCAAAGAAACTAGGGTTTGGAGATCATTTCTCTCTGAAACCTAGATCTCACATCTCGAAAAACTCACATCAAGTTCTCTCAATATTGCAAGGCAATTAGAGAACGCATTTCTAGCACAAGGGCATATTCTTAGACGATCTTGGGTGCAACAATTAGGAGGAGGTCTACTTTGATCTCTCATTGCCGAATTGCACTAGGACCGAAGGTTAATTCTTGTGCTTAATCGTTTTTCATTGTATTTCGTTTATGACCATATTTCACATGTTAAATTTACGTTATAGTCCTAAATTTAAAGGGTCTTATACGGATATTACCCCACAGTTTTGACCCGTTATTCATGAAAACAAAGCTCATAACTCAGGTCTTGACCGTATTGACATACCTTACACTGATTAGATTTGAAAAAGTTAGGTTGGTAAACCACTTAAATTTATGAGGTCTATAGAGCTTCCTAGGCCAGAAACATTAATAAACTGGTCTCATTGTCAATTAGGCTTGATTGTGGTTCTCCTTGTGGATTATGTAATATCAAACTGGATAAGTGTGACATTAGTTTCTTAATTTTTATGCGTTCATATGACTAAGTACATGAGGAAAGGCGGTTCTTACCGTCCAAATAAGCCTTACATTACCTTTTGTTTAGCCCGTTTGAACCCTTGTAGCCATTTTATATTCCATCTAATAGTTACAATCCAAGAATTTGCCTACCTTATCGGGACAGTCTCTGTTGCTTGATTTTCATGTCTATTTTCGCTACTTTGGTTGGGAATGGGACTTTTATTGTCAATGTGGGTAGTAGCTTAAATTTTTGTAGCAATTGTGTTATATCTCTTATGATGGAAAAAGAAAAAAAAAATGAAGCAAAGAAAAAAAAATGAAAAAAGAAACAGAAAAAAAATGAAAAAGAATTGAAAAGAAAAAAAAAAGAAAGCGAAAAAAGAAAAAAAGAGATTGCTTCATTTGGTTTTGTTAAGAGATTATACGGGGGTTTGCTAGAGTCTAATGCATTTTTGGAGAGTAAGTCATAGCCTCTCATGTGTTGTTATAATTTCTCTAGTTGAGTGTGTTTATGCTTATCGTTGTAAGAGTTGGTTTTGGTTAGCAAGTGTAGCTGTGACTACCGTCTTAGCCTCACATATCCATACGTGCCTTGACACAAACCACTTTTATACCATTTACCCATTTGCCACCCTATTGTCCTTGATACATGCACTCTTGTCTTTATTGTGAATGCGTATTAGTTGGAGAAATTTCTATCACATTAGAATGCATGCATGTTTCATAAGTTGAGTGAGTGTCTTAATTCTTTCTATCTTACATATAAGTCACCCTTTATGATGAGTGCATGAGTGAATCCGCGAGAATCTGACTAATTTGTCTTGCAAGATTGAAGGGTATTTGGTTTTTGTCTATATTACGGTATCATGTTACTTGAGCTACATTTTTTTTCCCGTACCTTTGAATTTATTTTATTCGTACACCTTAGTCATTACTTAGTTATAGATATGGGTAGCTTGAGATTTGTATGTGCATCAACATTAGCTCCGAGTTATTCATTAACCATTTGTACGATTGCCTTTTGTATTGTGTTAGTGCTTTGCTTAGGGACAAGCAAAGAGTTGGTTTGGAGGAGTTTGATGGGTCATAATTATATACACATTTATTCCTCCCCTTAGTTGCTTTTGAGACGGTTTTGTGCTATAATATGTTAACTATATGTCGTTTATATTAGAAATTTCAATACTTCCGCCTTTTGGGGTTTTAATGCAGATTGGATGCTTTTGTGGAGCACTTGGATCGTAATGAGCACCGCGGAGTCGGCAAAACAGAGTACAAGAAAGATGACACAAGAATCAAGAAGAATGAGAGGAGAGAAACACGAACAAGCTTAAGTTGTTGAACTCACTCGATCGAGTGTGTCAATTGACACACTCGATCGAGTATGCTAGTCTGATGCCTTTTTTATGAAACTTTCCTTAAATCGTTTTAATAAATTATTATGTAATAGTATAAATAGGAAACTCCTACACAATAATTAGGTTATGCTATTCACTATTCTAAAATCCTAGTTTAGTTTAGTTTAGTTTAGGTTTCCTCTCTAAAAACTCTTATATTATTGCTTGCAAAATCGTTCATATCTTTAATCTTCCAATTAATCATTGTTCGGTATTTCTAATCTCTATTCTTATGTTTTCTTTAATTATGTTTATCGTTGTTTCTATTGTTATGCGTAGCTAATTCTTCATCTAGGGTTGAAGGGAATCGATGAATATTAATTGGGGTTAATGAATTTATTAGCTGCTTAGATCGACTATCGCCTATTATTTGTTTAGCAATCTAATTAATTAATTATCGGCTAGGGTTAATTAGTTAGTGCCGCGAATTAGTATTATTGCTAAGAAAGGCTTACAATAATTACAATGCTAAGAAAGGCTTACAATAATTAGGTAGAACGACTTAGTTATAGCGACGGCATGCTAAGTACAGATCTGAAGGATATATAGTACCGACCGGACATATAGCCTTAGATAGTCAGTCCATTTTAGTTAATTGACCCTAAATACCCTAATTGATATTCATTGTTAACCGAAATCCCTAGACTAGTTTTATATATTTGATATCGTCTTGATTTACAATCGTTTAGTTACTACAAACCAAATAGATCAACTTTGTGACCCAATAGTCTAGAATCTACTCATAGGTAATAAGCAGTTTGTCACGTTTCCTTGTGATTCGACCCCTGACTTTACTATCTGCATTTTTAGTGTCTGTTTGGGATTATTTTGATTGAGGTGATATGACTTTACCCTTATCATGCATCATTGAATATAGGATACTTTGTCTCCTTGGAATCCATGATGAAGAAATGAAAAACTTTTGAAAGGATAAAATAAAAATAAAAATAAAATGAGTAACTAGAGTCTTGGATCGACTCTCTAGATGTTAGGCTATCAAGAGCATGAGGCTCTGATACCAATTGTAGAGTTCAACAGCCTAACAAATATACTCAAGAGAGAGGGGGAGAGAGAGAGGGGGGGTGAATAGAGTATGTACCGTTTTCCAAATTTCTTGATGATAATAATGTACTCGTAATTCGTGACTTATGAGTTAAGTTTGAATATATGAAGTATATAATGATTGTGCAAACGATTTGATTACAATGTAATACAAACGGTACGAAAATGATAAATAACACACGATATTTGAACGTGGTTCGGCCCAATTGAAATGCCTACGTCCACCCCTTTTTATTAATTGTTTATCATGAGCGCCTAATCCGGTCAAGCGTACAATAAACAACTAACCCCCACGACTAACCCTAATCATGCTAATGAAGGATGTTAAGCCTTCGGTGTGTGAGAGATCTAAAGCTCTCGATTTGTGAAGGATGTTAAGCCTTCAGTGTATGAGAGATGTGAAGCTCTCGATTTCTGAAGGATGTTAAGCCTTCATATTTGTTGTAGGATGTTAAGCTTACAAAGTTTGAATATGAAATACAATCGAATCTAAAACAATACAATCAATTGTCTAGAAGAGGATCGTAAAACTATGCACTTTTAAAAGATAAACTTTTGACACGAAAAGTAGTTTAAAGACTTCAACTTTCAAAAGCAATTTGCAAAATGAACGATTAAGAACAAAGTTTAAAGCAGCGGGAATGATTTTGCAAAATATCAATTAAATCAACAAAGTTCGTATGAGTCGTGTCTCTAGGTTTGAAGTTTAGATGTGCATTTATAATGAGGCACACATGAGTAAACACCATAAACCTTTCGAATTAGGGTTTCTCGTGTGTTTCTTGATGCACACTTCAAATCTAGGTTTTTCATAAATTAACAATCATTCTCAAAATATTTTGGCCAAAGATAGATTTTAAATGAATAAAATACAAGCCATATTTTATAAAAGAATAACCGAAAAAGATTAAGTAAAATCTTTAACAAAATTCGGTTAATTGTTTAAAAGAAAAATAGAATATTTTTCACAATTAAAATATCTTTTCAAAGTGTAAGAATCTTCTTTAGATAAAACTAAATCTTAATATATCATTATGTTGAGAGATTTCATAATATCTTGTAAACAAGATATATCAAAATCTTTATTCAAAAGATATACAAGTCTAGATTTAATCCTAGCAAAGACTCCATAAAATAAAAAGAGATATTATAGTTTTGAGATAACCAAAACGAAATAGAAAGAGTTTTAGAAAATAATTAAAATTTGAACTTACTGCGGGTCCTGAGGATACAGTCTCCTCAACTGAGGATACCGTTTCCTGAAGATATAGCAAAGTTCTTCAGAACTTGAGGTAATCGTTCCCTCGACTAAGGACACCGTTCCCTCAAGGTCAGTTTTATTTTGTGCATAGTTCTAAGAAACTCATTTACATGATATGTCCTTAACCTATTTCTAGGACCTCCTGACGATCTCATAGACGTTACATTTTTATGTTGATCATCTTCATAATACACTTTTCTTGAATCAAGCTTGAGTACCTAAATAATAAACACTACAAAACATACCAAGCTCATAAAAGCGTAAAATAAAATAGCTTAGAAATAAAACGTTAACTTGACATGCTTTTAAACCCATCAAGACCTAAGGTCAACAGGGTGTAATACCCCGTAAAAATTAATAATATTTATAAGAATAAATAATGTAATTAGAATAATTAATTAATGTCATTTATAATAATAATTGCAAATAAGACGTTAATTAAATAATAAAGTAAGTAAGCAAGTCGGGAATTGGACTTAGCTGGTAATAAGGCCTTGGGCCGTGTGCTATAGTTATATGGACAAATTTTATTGGCCTAGTATGAGTACTAGTCGGGAATTGTATCGGGATTTAATAATAATAATAATAATAATAATAATAATAATAATAATAATAATAATAATAATAATAATAATAATAATAATAATAATAATAATAATAATAATAATAATAATAATAATAATAATAATAATAATAATAATAATAATAATAATAATAATAATAATAATAATAATAATAATAATAATAATAATAATAATAATAATAATAATGATTGGTTACGTGCAGTTCCTATCTCAGGGTTGGGGCAGACTATGAACGGGAGGACCTACCGTAGTGTGCTGGGGTATCGTCTGGGTGTTCCGTTATTCGCGGTATCCGGCCCTCCACCTTGCTCTCGGGTTTTGGGCCGAGGATGTTTTTGGGGACCACGCTGTTTCTTGTCTTTGATCGGTACCGTGGGCGTTAAACATCGGCATAACCTTGTCCGGACACTCTTTTCGACATCTGCTATAGATCCGTATTATCGCGGGAAGGAGGTTGATATCGGTTTGGTTGATGGGCATGGTGGCTCGCTTCGTCCTGCGGATTTATTGCTTTATTCTTGGGACGGGGCGTGATGTGTGCGTCGACCGACGGGTTCTTCACCTTTGACTCGGGGCGGGTTGGCAGATTTTGTGCCGGGCCGGGTTGGTGCTGATGCTGCTCAGCGAAAGTGTGCTAAGTATGGGGATTTGTGTGCGGTAGCGGGTTATGGTTTCCTACCTTTCTCTTTCTCTTCTCTTGGGGAGCTGGGTTCGGATGCTGTTGCCTTGCTCAAGCGGATCCAGAAATTCTCCGTATCTCAGGATGCGGGGGCTCGGGTAACCGCTTACATTTTTACTAGACTTAGCTTCGCTATTGCTAAGGGTGTGGGAGCCCAGATTGTCTCTCGGCTCCCCACCAATTTCATGTAAACCTTTTATTTTTATTTTAATGAAAGCTGCGCGCATCTTATAATAATAATAATAATAATAATAATGGTAATTCCTATAATAATTGGAATAAGGCAATAGTTTCCTAATTGGTATCTTATACTCTCTAAACCTAGACTATAAATACAAACGTAATCTGAAAAATAATTCATAAATATAGAAAAAGGAGATTTAAGAGACGGAAGGAACAATTAGCGATAAAAGGTAAGATCGTCGTAATTTATGTTTATATCATCTTAATCCATTAAGTTGTCGTATGACCAACGTATAGACCACCATGAACAGCGACGTTGACCTTAGTAGCTACCTTTGACCGTCGTGATTCTTGTAGGACCGACCTTGACCACTTTTGACCACCGTGGGTGGTGGAATTGGCGTCTAAAAGGGGGTTGTCGTGAGCCTTTAAGACGGAGCTTGTACCTTGTTGTAAGGTAATATCCGTATAAAACCCTTTAAAATTAAGGACTATAACACAATTTATCATGTGATTAATTATCATAAACGAAAAACAAGAGAAACGATAAAAGAATAAGAATCAACCTCGGGTCCTATGTGAAAAACGCGGCCTAAGAACAGAAATCAACGGAGATTTCCTCCTAATCGTTGCACCCAAGATCGTCTGAGACTATGCCCCTTGTGCTAGAAAATACTCTCTAATTGCCTTGCAATATTGAGAGAGCCTTTTTGTGAGTTTTCTGATGTGAGATCTAGGATTCCAGAGAGAGTGCCTCCAAAACCCTAATTTTTGTGCAAAATGACAAATTGATTAGGTCAAAAGGAGAGAATGTCTCTCCTTTTGTTTCACTCGGCCAAGCCGTGAGCTAAGGGAGGGAGTGGGCTTTCCATTTTCTCCTTATTTAACTCGTGGTCCGACTCATTTCGCTAAAATGTATATGACGGGTTTTTATTATAAATCGTCATCCTATATCGGATATTAAAATATCGACTAATAACATGAATCAGTCGACATGTTAATACTTGTCCGACAATGACAATATTGTATAATTAATCAACTCAATATACATTAATTAAATATAACCGTTTATATTCAATTTACGAATTAACCGCTTAATTCACCTTAGCCAGTATTATTTAATCCGTATTAAATAATTATCTCAACATCGCGTTTGACTAATTATTAGTCAATAACTCCGACTAACCGCTTAGTCATATTAGGCATCAACATGACTGTATTTTCATACCGTCACATCTCTCAAACTATCCTATAGGTGTGACTTTTAGGGACCAGTTGATCACCGCCATCTGTATGACAATAACGTCAAACTTATCTAGCAAGCCAACCGTTATTGATAAACGTGGACCAACTGATAATAATACAAAAGTATACCCTTTGATCCTTTTAGAGATTTATATGTCATTGCACTAACTGTGGAGGACACCAGCCCCAACAAGCTCCCACTTGTCCGTACAAGTGTACGTGCAATAACGTTATCCGCACTAACTGGAGGACACCGGCTCCAACAAACTCCCACTTTTCCGTACAAGTGTATGTGCGATAACCGATTCTCATATCCATTTAAAATTTCTCCCACTCAATGTAAAACAATTTGCAGATCCGTATCCGCAAAGGTCGTATTTTACAATCGATCTGTATCAAGAGTGGTTTCCCGACTAGAGAGTAACTTAACTGATAAAACGAATCCGTATTCGAGCATGGCCATGCATTTCGATTCTGACTCATCATCGAGTGGCCCTGAGAAATATCGGGTACCTGATAAAGGATGAATATTTCCTTCAACTCGACTCCTGCCGATCTAAGCACGGATGAAATGACCCGAAAAAATCTACTTGGCCCCCTGTTACGGATGACCGTGAGAAAGAAACCAAAGTCACCCAAAATCTGCCTTGATCTCAAGAGACAGTCGATAGTCAAAAGAATCGACTCTTAGGATCACCATGGAGGTCTTATCCACGACCTGGCACCGAATGTTATAAAACATTTAGGACTCCACGTCGTTGTCACAATTGTGTCCTACGACATATCCGTATAACTCGCCTCGTGATTGGTCACCAACCGTTTGACTTATGGCTCGTTGAACCCACCATCAACCAACGTCACAAAATAATTGCCCGAGTTATCAGCTCACGTGGGCAATTAAGGACCAAAAATATAATGTTTGTTCAATTCACTTTGTGGTGTTCAAAATTGTCGTACAACTCCACATGAAAAACAAAATATATAAATATCAAAACGATGATGTCGTATAGAGTACACAAGAAAATGAATCTAATCCATAAAAGAGTACTACAACTCAGGAACACGTTTAATTCCAATGGAATTAACATGCCCTTCATGCTTATCTTGTCGTAATGGTTTAGTGAGAGGATCTGCTATATTATCATCTGTAGCAATCTTTTCTATCACTACCTCCTTTTGCTCCACGTAATCTCGGATTAGATGAGCTTTCCGTTGTACATGTCTAGACTTGTTGCTAGACTTAGGCTCCTTAGCTTAGAAGATGGCACCTCTATTGTCGCAATAGATGGTGATCGGGTCATTCGAACTAGGCACTACAGATAGTCCTTGTAAGAATTGACGCATCCATATCGCTTCCTTTGCAGCTTCGACGCGGCATAGTACTCGGACTTCGGTCGTAGAATCTGTTTGTAACACTTTGTTTGGAACCCTTCCAGTGATCGCAGCGCCATTAAGAGTAAAAACGAATCCAGACTGAGATTTCGAGTCATCTCGATCCGTTTGAAAGCTAGCATCTGCGTAACCGGTTGCGCATAGCTTTTGAGCGCCTCCATAAGTCAATGCCCAATCTTTAGTCCTCCGTAGGTACTTAAGGATGTTCTTGACAGCCATCCAATGTGATTCACCTGGATGCTGTTAGAATCGACTCGTCATACTCAATGCATATGCCACGTCCGGACGTGTGCATATCATGACATACATGATTGATCCTATAGCCGAGGCATAAGGAATCCGTGTCATGCGCTCTTTCTCTTCCGGTGTCTCTGGTGCCTGAGACTTGCTCAAATTCACCCCTGGAGCCATAGGAAGGAAACCCTTTTTAGAGTTAGTCATGCTAAATCTCTCTAGAATCTTGTCTATATAAGATTCCTGACTGAGAGATAACATCCGACGTGATCTATCTCGATAGATACGGATGCCCAAAATTCTTTGTGCCTCACCCAGATCTTTCATCTGGAAATGATTCTTCAACCATACTTTTACCGAAGTTAAGAGAGGTATGTCATTCCCAATCAGGAGTATGTCATCAACATACAATCTTAGGAAGACAATCTTGCTCCCACTCGACTTGATATATAGACATGGTTCCTCGACCGATCGAGAAAATCCATTTTCTTTTATCACTTGGTCGAAACGATGATTCCAACTCCGAGAAGCTTGCTTAAGTCCATAAATAGAACGCTTAAGCTTGCACACTTTCTTAGGATGTTCAGGATCGATGAAACCTTCGGGTTGTACCATGTACAATTCTTCCTCCAAATAACCGTTTAAGAAGGCGGTTTTCACATCCATCTGCCAAATTTCATAGTCATGAAAAGCGGCAATCGCTAAGATGATCCGAATGGAACGCAGCATGACTACGGGTGCAAAAATTTCATCGTAGTGCAAACCTGGCACTTGGGTGAAACCTTTAGCAACTAGTCGTGCTTTATAGATGTCTTGTTGACCTTCCACGGAATGCTTTATCTTGTAAAGCCATTTGCATTGAAGGGGACGAACCTTAGCAGGCAAGTCAACAAGATCCCATACGTTGTTCTCATACATGGAGTCCATCTCGGATTGCATGGCCTCAAGCCATAGCTTTGAGTCGGAACTAGTCATGACACCTTTATAGGTTGCGGGTTCACTACTCGTTAAGAGCAGAATGTCATCTATGTCATGTTCCTCGACCATACCTATGTATCTGTCCGGAGGAATAGGGACTCTTCCCGACCTCTTAGGTTCCTCAGGAATACTAACCGCAGCCGGGATTGAAGGAACTGGTTCCTCCAATGGTTGCTCGTCATTTGGCTCTGGAATCTCCGATAGCTCGAAGATTCTATTACTCTTCGCGTTTTTGAGAAACTCCTTCTCTAAGAATGTCGCACTAGCCGCAACAAATACACGTTGTTCGGTTGGCGAATAGAAGTAATGACCAAATGTTCCTTTAGGATAACCTATAAAGTATGTCTTGACCGATCGCGGGCCGAGCTTATCCTCGTGTCTCCATTTGACATAAGCCTCGCAGCCCCAAACCCGTATAAAGGACAAGTTAGGGACCGTTCCCTTCCATAGTTCATATGGAGTCTTGTCAATGACTTTAGACGGACTTGATTAAGTATTAGAGCAAATGACGAAGAGCATAACCCCACAATGAATCAAGCAATACGGTGTGACTCATCATGGATCGAACCATATCAAGTAGTGTTCGATTTCTCCGTTCGGACACACCATTCAACCGAGGTGTTCGGTGGAGTTAAGCGTAAGGCAATCCCACAGTCCTTAAGGTGTTGATCAAACTCGTGTGAAAGATACTCGCCACCACGGTCTGATCGTAGTGTTTTAATCTTTCTACCCAGTTGGTTCTGTACCCGATTCTGGTATTCTTTGAATTTCTCAAAGGACTCACTTTTATGCTTCATTAAGTATACTTAAATCGTCCGTGAAAGTGATGAAATACCTATAGCCTTCTCGTGCGGTGATTGACATAGGTCCACACACATCCGTATGTATGAGTCCTAATAGGTCAGCAGCGCGCATTCCAACACCTTTGAAGGAAATTCGAGTCATCTTACCAATGAGACATGATTCACACGTGCCAAATGATTGAAAATCAAAGGCCGAGATAGCTCCATTCTTTATGAAATACATTTTTAACGCGTTTCTCATTAATGTGTCCCATACGGCAGTGCCATAGATAAGTTTGATCTTTGTCACCAACCTTTAACTTTTTATTCATTACGTGCAATATTTCGGTGGTCGATCTAAAACATAAATTCCATTCATGGAGACCCTTGCCATAAATCATATCGTGTAATGAGAAAATGCGGCTATTATTCTCTATTACAAATGAAAAACCAAGTTTGTCAAGTGCGAAAACCGAAATAATGTTTTTGGATAGACTGGGTACATAATAAGCGATTATATAAAAATAACTCAAATCCGCTAGGAAGTCGGATCACATATGTTCCCCTCGAGACGCGCCCACTCGCTCCATTCCCGACACGCAGTCCACCTCACCCTTTACGAGGGGTTCGATGTTTCGAGCCCCCGCACATGATTGCATAGATAAGAACCACAACCAGTATCTAGTACCCAAGTTCCGTAACTTGCATGGTTAATCTCAATCATATGAATAAAAGTAGAAGAAGAAGAAGACATACCAACAGGAGTAACGCGACCTGCTTTTATGTCCTCATGGTATACAGGACATGTACGCCTCCAATGCCCAGTCTTGTGGCAATGGTGGCATTCCATGTTACCGGTCTTGCTCTTTGTCGCGCCTGGTGAGGTGCTCGACTCACCAGGCCCACTCTTACCTGATCCCGACTTCTTAAACTTGGTTTACCTCTTCTTTTCTTGGTCCGCCTTAGCTTTGCCCTTACCCTTGCCCTTGTTTGACACAACGAGAACATCCTGTTTTAGGCTCCCACTAAACTTCATGTCCTTCTCGGTCTGTACGAGAAGGGAGTGTAGTGCATGAGGACTTTTCTTCAAGTCATTCATATAGTAATTGGCTCTAAAGAGCGCAAAACCATCGTGGAGTGAATGAAGCATGCGGTCAATCACGATGTTCTCACTGATCTTACAATCAAGTGCCTCCAGTTTCTCGACATTCTCAATCATGCTGAGAATGTGTGGGCTAACCGGTTGGCCCTTCTGGAGTTTCGCCTCAAAGAAGCGACAGGTATGCTCATAGGTCACGATTCTCGGTGCTTTCGAGAATTTCTTAGTGAGCGTGGTGAAAATCTTGTTTGCACCTTGGGCTATGAAGCGTTTCTGCAAATTGGATTCCATTGCAAAAATGAGTACGTTCTTTATCGCACCCGCTTCCATGACGAAATCGCTATACGTGGCGATCTCGTTAGCTCCAGCCGTGGGGCCTGGGTTTGGCGGGATGGGCTCTATCGATATTTGAGCTTCCGTCGGCGATGCGGCATTCCGTAATGCCGCCTCCCGATCCGCGAAAGTTTGATCCATCATTCTTGATCGAGTAGACGATTCATGAAGATCCGGCCGGACTCACGGTCCAATGTGGCACTTGGCATTGGGTCGTTCATACGGCCAGCCATTTTGTTATTAGCAGTTTAAATGATCGTGTTCTACACTGAAAAAGAAAGAAAAACAAAACGAAATAAGCAACTCATCGAGGTGATTTAAGTCTAATTAAAATTCATTTTAACGTGTAGACTCATTGCACTTGTATAATCGATCTACCTCAAGAATTATACAAATGATCCCAAGACTCAATTTACGTAAATTGATAAGCCAACTGTTTTGGCTAGTTCTACCGTTAGAACTCTCGGTCGATAGATTTCCGTAAATCCTATCTGTAGTCCACCATAATCACAGGATCGTACGAGTGACCATAGTGTTGAGATAAAATAGGTCAATCAGTTCCAACTTACCCGACGTAGAAGGGGTCATATTATGCCTACCGACGAAGAAGGGATTCATTGGAGTTTGACCTATAAAGACTATTCTCAATTTTTGGTTATACGAGGAAGATCCCATCAACTTAGTTTTAATTCATTTTAAGTGAACGAACAACTAGCATTACGTGAATGAATTAACTTAGGTGATGGCTTATATAAAACCGTGTGATATCTGTATATCAAAGAAAACTAACGCGTGACCTCTATATGAGTCAGTTTTCATTCAATTATTAGGTGGTTTGGTTTTAGGCGGAATATGATGCAAACTATCGTTACGATGAAAAACATAAAAAAAAAATGCAAAACGTAAATAAAAGTCCTAGTGTGGCCTATCCTAGCAAAATTAACATAATACAACTTTGGAATCCACCGTTGGACCTGAGAAGCTTGTCTTGATGTTCCATCTTGGTCCATGCAGTGGGAGTGAGCATCCGATCTCCATCTTTGGTCTTCTCAAAATTACAATTTAAAATTTACAAAATATAAACCTATTTACATTCTAAATAAAAACTGTAATTACAAGGAAAAATCCAAAACGGAGATGCGAGATCTCAAAATACAACCAAGACCGTGTTCCATCATTACGGTAAGACTCGAATAATCATCATTATTTGATAATATTCGGTGTCGGGTTCGATTTGTGAAACTTGACATGAATAGTTTTGAAAATGATTATGGACTAATTGTTTTCAGTCCATTTGAATGTAATTAGTCGATACTCGTCATCGTACCCGGGTTAAAATCCGGCATGGTATGTAGAACCAAGGATGATTTTATGTTGGTGACTAATATGTTTGTTTGAAAATGTAAAGAAATGAAATAAAAGGCTTTAAAATACCTTTTAAATGTCATTAACCAAATATTATCACCGAAACACGGATTTAACCGTCATGGTATGAGGAACCAAGGGTGAAAAATGTTTATGGTTAAAACATGTGAAATAAAATAAAAAGGGTTCGAAAATACTTGAAATGGAGAAAACCGATTACAAATATGGAGATGGATTAAGGGAAATAACGAGAACAAACACGGTTGATCTATGGTCTGAGCACCCCATTTAGGCGCGGGCCAGTTAGCGACCTAAGGGGCTTCTGCCTCAGACCAAAAATCAGTTTTGGCTCGTTTATTCCATGTTTTGGTTCATGTTATGCATGTTTTAGCATGTTATAGTCATGAAACAAATGAAAACATAATAAAAGAGGATTTTTACACCCTCATACTTACATGTTTGGTTATGGCGAGTGACCGACGTAAGTGTAACAACTCGTTTGATCGGAAAAAACTCGGTTTAAAACCGTTTTGGTAAGTAAAAGAGTGTTTTAAAAGTTTAGTGATAGTGTAGTGGTCGAAATGGTCGGTCAAGTGATTTAATTCACGATGACGGTACCAAACAATGTGACTTTAGAAGTCGAGTCGAGAATTTTAAGGGAGAAAAGAGGGGGCGGACACTCGCGTAAGTCTCAAATGGGTGGCATTTGAGGGGTATTCATAGGAGAATGAGTGGTTGTGTGAGTTTTGAGCGACGTGGCCACCTGGGCTGCTCAAAGAGGCGCGAGCCATGTCGCGGGTCTTCGAGCTGTGTTGTCACTTTCACAACAAACGCAATCATGATTTGTTCTATCCTAGGTTTTGTAGTCACATGTTTGGTACTTGACCAATATGAATCCGGAAAAACTTAAGGTAGAAGGTTTGAAATATTTGTTTTTTGTGGTTGACTCAGTTTGACTCGTTGTTGGAGTCGGGATTTGAATTTTTGAGTCGGTTTGGTCCTATGCGGTTTGACTCTAGTTAGTGTCATTGCGACCCCGTCGTCGTGCATTAAACACTCCAGGTATTTTTGAAATGTTTTGAAATGTTTTATTTTCGAAATCGTTTTAAGTTTTCCGACGTAAAGTTATACACAAACTGTCGATCAAACGCCGCGATTCCAAAACATGTTGTAGTCCGATAATCATGGGGTGTTTGTTGGAGTCTCAGCAGATACTGAGTATCTACAGAGCCCCCACTTTGACTGAGGCTTGGACAGGGCAAAAGTCAAAGTAGAGCCCCCAGGTCAATCGAAGATTACAACCTGGAGACCCAAGCGACGTCGAGGCGGCTCGAAAGGATTCGGGCCAAGGACCTGCCGTCGGGAAGGGCGACGCCAAGGCGACTCGAGGGTACGAGTCAAGGAACTGTCGTTGGGAACATTTTAGAGTCTGTCGACTGTCGGTGTGGGTCGTTTAAAGTCCGTTAGACTAGGTACAAAGGCTCGCCAGCCATAGGAAGGAGTCATACCTGAGGCATCTTCGGATATGTCCTTGCATGTTCGCGGACAAAGGCTCGTCAGCTGTCGTAAGGAAATGTATCCGAGGCATCTTCGGGATGTATCCTTGAAAGGTTGCGGACAAAGGCTCGCCAGCCAATGGTAATGAAATGTACCCGAGGCATCTTCGGGATCTGTCATTGAAAGGTTTGCGGACAAAGGCTCGCCAGCCGATGATAAGGAAATGTACCCGAGGCATCTTCGGGATCTTTCCTTGAAAGGTTGCGGACAAAGGCTCGCCAGCCGATGGTAAAGAAAGGTACCCGAGGCATCTTCGGGATCTGTCCTTGAAAGGTTGCGGACAAAGGCTCGCCAACCAATGGTAAGGAAATGTACCCGAGGCATCTTCGGGATCTGTCATTGAAAGGTTACGGACAAAGGCTCGCCAGCCGATGGTAAGGAAATGTACCCGAGGCATCTTCGGGATCTGTCCTTGAAAGGTTGCGGACAAAGGCTCGCCAGCCATGATAAGGTCGATTAATGGACCATGGGAACAGCCGCGTCGAATGGGCTTGTTTTGAAAGTAGCGAACTCGTGATGCCGCTGTGGGAATAGTGAGTATGGATTTTCACTATCACTGTTTTTGGAATGAGCGGGTTCCGCGAGGAAGCCCACTGCTGGTATTTGAAAGAATAGTGAATTTGGCATCTTTACCGTTCGTTGTTCTTTTTTGAACTTGAAGTGGCGGTTTTGATCGCCGTTTGTTTTAATTTTGAAGGAAAATAGCAAATTTTAAGTTTGCTATTGTGTTTGAAGTGACGGTTTATATGCCGCCGTTGACATTTGATGGAAATAGTGAATTTGGGATCTTCACTATTGATTGAGGTGACGGTTTATGTGCCGCCGTTGACATTTGATGGAAGTAGTGGATTTGGAATCTTCACTATTAATTGAAGTGACGGTTTATGTGCCGCCGTTGACATTTGACGAAAATAGTGAATTTGTAATCTTCACTATTGATTGAAGTGACGGTTTATGTGGCGCCGTTGACATGCGTGGTGAAAATAGTGGAGTTCAATTTCCAACTATTATTTTGAAAATGACGGTTTTAATTGCCGTTGCTTAAAATTTGGAGAAATAGCGGTTTTTGATTTTCGCCATTATTTTTGAAATTTTGAAGGGTAATGGTGAATTTTGATTTCACCATTATTTCTGAAATTGGCGGTTTTGATCGCTGTTTGCTTGAAAATTCCCGAAAATTGTGAATTTAAATTTTCACTATTCGATTGGAGGGACATTTTATGTGCCGTCGTTTAAAGCTTTCGAAAATAGTGAATTTGAATTTTCACTATTTGTTTTTGAGGAAAATGACGACCTTTAATATCGTCAAATGAAAATTTGAAGTTTGTCACGGGAAATTGGGCTAAAGCCCAAAATCCGCTGAAAGAGCAAAGGGGTGTCCTGGTTTAGGCGCGAGCCACCTGGCGAACCAAAGGGGCTTCCCTATTTTTCTGTAAAAGACGCGAGTTCAGGCCGCATACCATTCATCATCTCGTCTTCTTTCTCTTCGACAAAACAAAGCCGAATCCGCCATTGTTGGTCCTTCTTGCTTGTTCGAATTCTTGCCTTCATCAACAATGTCATCTCAAGGTAAGTATTTCCTCTTGAATCCATTCAAATTTGTTGATCTTTAGCTTGATTGAATTAGGGCGAGTTTTGCCCTACAAATCGAATTGGGCGTTTTTTATTCAGCCCATTTCGAGTGAAATTGATGCTTGGATTAGGTTAGAAACCTGTTTAGGAGTATATGGGTGCTTTTAGTTTGCATTTTGGTCCCCGTTCCCGCTCCCTATGCTCGAAAAATGTGAGTGAGGCGATAAACCGTCTCATTTCACAATGCCAAGTTTATTTGCTTGGGTAGTGGGTCCCGCTAGGTTGCATTGTAGTTGGGAAAACCCGTATTTGCCATTTAAGGACCTTCGTTGGATGTTTGTGGGCAAAATTGGATTTTCGCCCTTTGCGACGGTCTTACGTCTGACCGAATAAGCGCATGTTTGGGTTTGAATTGAGTCAGTTTGCCTTGAAATGGGCCTCATTGGTATTTTAGGTCGTTTTGAGGCGTGATAAAATCACGTTCACCTTTATTGGTCGTTTTCGAATTTTTGACCGGTTTGGGCTCAAATTAGCGTATGAATTGCCTTTTTGAGTCGCAGAAAAATACCTCATTGTGTCGGGAATGTATTTTGGTTTGTAGGCAGACCTTGTATGGGTCTTGAAATGCCGTTATTGTGGTTTTGACTCGTCTTTTGCTTGAAAAGAGGGGCGAGTCGTTTTTGTGTTTTTTGTTGTTTTTGCATTGCAGTTTGTGTTTTTTTTTTTTTTTTGGATTTATCCATTTCATGCCGTCGTAATGCCGAAACTCCGGCTGACGTTTTTTGTTTGTAGGAAAGTGTTCGGGGCAGGCCGAGTTCATGGCTGCGACTCTTGAGGAGTTGTTCGGGACGGGCCCGGTTAGCACTCCGGTTAGCGCGCCCGCCGTGGTTGTGGAGGACGTCACTAAGGAGGAGAGACCTCCTGAGCAGACTGTTGGGGCCTCAGGGGCCGTCGAGGAGCGTGAGGAGCCCGTTGTTGGGGCTGTTAGCACTGGGAGAGCTCAGACTGGGGCTGAGGCGAGTACCTCCGGGAGGAGGGTTTCTTCGAGGGAGCGACGTCCTCGGGCGACTAGGCGGTCGTTGCGGGATGTCAACAGGGTCGTTGAGTTGGGTCCTACCCACCACGTCGAGTCTCGCGGCCATAAGAGACGGAGAGTGGAGACAGCCGAGGACGATGCTGACGTCGCGAGTTGGAGAGCCAGGCGAGTTACGGCCCCGCGGGGTTTGCTTTTACGGGCGGCGCCTGAGTAGGCCGAGGGTTTTGACGGTAGTAAGTTGTTGCTCCGACTGGACCGACACCTTTCCTACCGTGCTCACGAGGGCATGGTGAGTCGTATTCCCTGGTTGAATTTTGTCATTTTTGAAGTGTCGGGCCTAAATAGGCATTCTGACGTTGTCTGTTTTTGATTTCAGGAGATTGGCACCATGAGGACTTTCTCGGGCTTTTCTACCTGCTTGGGTCTTTATGACGTTCTCCGAGCTGGGTCGAGGGCGTTGATAGAGAGGTCGGCTCTTGGGCTGTTGGTGGCCGCTTGGCGGGATATTCACAGGTCTTCGATTAGGGCGAATCTGTGTTTGATCCGCGCTATGTTGGATCGATATTGGGATACGACGTCGTCGTCCCACATGGAGTTTGGGGAGGTCGGCGTGACTTTAGAGGACTTCGCCATGGCATCCGGCCTTCCCTGTGGCGAGCTGCCCATTGAGTTTACCGAGACGCCGGAGAGAGTGTCCTCTCCTGCGTTCTTTCGCTTGATCGGTGCGCTTGCCGGAGCCTTCCGACGTCACTCCGTACTTGATTGCGAGTTCGTACGTGATGGACCACTTCACTGAGAGGGTGGCAGGTGTTGCTCCGGCGCCGTTGGCGAGCCCGGAGGCAGAGGTTGAGGCCGACGCGAAGGAGGCGCGGCTGTGGTTGTGGTACTTCTTGGGTGCCATGTACTTTGGCGATAAGGGTAAGCGCTTGTCGACCAAGGTGCTTCCTCTCCTCACCGACCTTGACACTTTGGGTCGGTTTGACTGGGTTACGCCGGCTTTGGCGAGTTTCACCCGGTACTTGCACGCGGCGGTGCGTCCGGAGACAGTGGGAGCGGTTAGTGCTCCTGCCTTAGTTGGTCCCGGCCTCATCTTTGAGGTACGGTTTTTTTTTTTGAGTTTGATTTTGATTTTGACTTTGGCAATTTTTGAGAAATTGGCTGATTTGTGTTTGATTATAAGCTTGGTTGTATGCTTACTTCACTCCTCTGCGTCCGGGGACTACAGACGGTGTTCCCTCGGCTTACCATGCCGTGAGGGGTTGGACGGTGGCTCGGAAGAAGTCGATTAAGTCGACTTACGAGGACTGCAGGCGTCGCGTGAACAAGCTTCGGGTTGCTGATGTAAGTTTCCGCTCTCTTCCTCTTTTCCTTTATAGAAATAGATAGAGATAGGATGATTAGGTAGCTCATGAAGCCCCCAGTTAGCTGAATATCTTTGTTTTAAATGCAGTTTGTTGGGCGGCCTTGGGAGCACTACACGGGTGTACCGGCTGCCATCAGGGAGCGTTTGCGGCCTCGCAGCTCCCTGCATCTGTACTTGGAGACGACGATTGATCCGGTCTGGTACTTGGGTGAACGTCTAGTTCGACAGTGCCTTACCGAGACTTTCGTCGTGCCGGTTGACCCGCCTAGGGTGTTGTTCCAGGAGTCGACTCCTGATGAGGTTGAGGAGCACCTTCACGGTTTGGGAGGTGGGGAGCTGTTGCTGCGGGACGCCGACTAAGACACCTTCCGGTTGTCGAGACTTGCTTGGTACCCGATTGAGGTATGTTTTCCTCTTTTCTTTTATTTTCATTGCCTCCCCTGATAGGAGGGTTTGTCATCTTTGATGTGGATCCAAATGGTAGGGAGTCGACCCGCTGATGAGGACTCAGCCCCCAGCTTTCCCGACGGTGACCACTTTTTTAGGGGCCGGGTGGCGAGGAGCTTCAGTTACGCTTATCGGAGCCCGCGGCGGTCGAGGTGACCGATGTCGGCATGGAGTGGAGGTTGATTGTTCTGAGGGTGAGTTCCTGACTTGAACACTTTCTCCGATTACACTTTGCCTTACATTGTATTAAAGGACATTTTTATTTTGTAGATGACAACTGTTAGTCACAAGAACTTGTGTCGGATGGCTAACCGCTGGAAGGCGCTTGCTGGTGACCTCGCTACGAGGGAGGCTCGGCTTTCTCAGGTACGTTTTGTGTGCTGTTTTTGTGTATTTGGTGTTGTATTTCACGTTTTTAGATATTGAGGATCTGTTATTGTGTTTTGTAGGGCACTGCGGATCCGACGGAGCTTGCTCGGGTCCGTGCTAAGTTGGAGGCAGCCAGGTCGACGATCGCGGGCCAGGAGCTGGGGATCATCCGTCGGGACCAGGACTTGAGGCGTCATGAGGACGAGCTGCGGAGTCGAGACGCGGAGATTGCCTCCCTCATGGCTCAGTTGGCTGCGGCGGAGGAGGTTCGCGTCGTGATGGAGGAGGAGACGCTGGAGAGTTCTCCGGAGAGGGAGCCCGAGCAGGTGGTGGTGTCTGCGTTGGCGGCGACTCCTAGTGAGACCAGAACTGGTCCGACGGGAGACGTCGAGTAGTTGTTGTAGTTTGTCCGTGTCTTGGACTCTTCTCTGTACATATTTACATTTTGCGTGAGGCGGTTTGTATATATGTGTTTTTGGATTGTGGTTTATTTTGTGATTTTTGGCCTTTTGTGTTGTGTTTCGGAGGAGCGTTGTCGGCTGTTTGATTCTCCTTTTGGTTTGCACCAGTTCCTGCATCGTTAGTGTAGAAAACATGCAACAGATAGCACATATACATAAACACAAACACGTAAAAGCATTTGATTGAAAAACAAAAATTAACCAAGAAGTCTTGAAGTTAAAATTTGAAATTTTGAAATGAATTTTGAAAATTCCGTGACAAATCGTCACGTTCGGAATTCAAAAGGAGTTGACTTGAAAATTTGAGCAATTAACTCGTGTCGTGAATTAAATTGCATCGAAATTATCGAAGTTGACTCGAAAAAACTCAAACTCAAACCGTCAGGGAAGAATTTTAGAAAAGGATTTTTTTGCGAGTATATTTGATTTTTGAGGTCAAGACTCGAATTTGTGAGTGCTTGAATTTTTAAGGAAAATTGATGTCGTGTTATCAACCTTCGATTTTGATTTTTGATGGAAAATTGCGAAAAAGCGAAAAATTTTCGGAATTTCGACTGACGTGGAAACGATCCATCGCGGATCGGGGCAACTAGCCCTCCCCCCCCCCCCCCCTTTAAAAAAAGAAAGAAAAATCCGTATGCTTAAAGCTGCGTCATGGAAATCGTGTCGGATTTCGTAAAACGCAAAAACAAGGAAATGTGAGTGTGAGGAAACACAAAATGTCCCGGATTATCCCGAAGAGGCGCGAGCTTCCTGGCGGGAGGTTTGAGATGTCAGGAGAAAGCACATGTTGAAAGAGACAAGTCAACAGCGGGAATCCTGGAGAAGTCTCAAAGAGGCGCGAGCAGCCTGGCGATGGAAGCCGGCTCTCCCCTTTTTCTGAAAAATGCGCTGATCATTTTGTATAAATAGGGACGTTTGCGCTTCATTGTTTCATCATCCGAAACACAAAAACATCTCTACAAAACCTCTTCTTCTTCCACAAAAACATTTCATGGATGCTTTTGAGAACGCCTTGCGACAATGGTGCCGGGATTTGTCGCATCCCGAAAAGCATCAACTCGTTAGCATGGGAGTTGGTCAATTGTTGGTGCTTCGTCAAGTCAAGGTGCAACCTTCGTTTCTTGAAGCATGTTCTCGGTATTGGGATTCGAAACATCATGTTTTCGTTTTCCCGAAAGGCGAGCTTTGTCCTCTTGCCGAAGAAGTTGGAGCCATTGGTGGGTGGCCGGGTTGTGCTCCGGTACTTCCTCCGACTCGGTTGTGCTACAAGGAGAAATTCTGTTCCATGTTGGGCTTATCAACAAGCCAAATCAACTTTCTTCTTGCTCCACATGGTGTGGATATGTTGGCTCTTATCAACATCTTTTCAAACCGATTAGATGCTAATGTCTCGGAGGTGGCTAGGAGAAGGGCTCTTGCATTTTGCCTTGTCCATGTGTAACTCTTTGTTGATGTCTTGAAGAAGGAGGGGCCGAGATGCCATGGTAGCATGACCCTTATCCATGTGATTGAGCAAATGGAGCATGGTAGAGATCCATCATGGTTGGTGCTTGGAGAGATTATCCAAGCTCTGGACAAGTTAGGCTCTTGTGGGGAAGCTCCCTCTTTTGGATCCCCAAGGATGCTCCAAGTGTGGCTATTGGAGAGGCTAAGGTATGTAGAGCCTCCGGTTAATCCTTCTCTTACTCCTTCCGTCACCTCACTATGAGGAAGAAGTTGTACCCGGATAGTTTTGCTTCCACCGAGGCCTATTGGGCCGCAAGATTGGCGGAGGAGGGTGGTCCTCATATCCGTTGGGTGGTGCCGTGGTGGCACTTGAAGTCCTTCACGGGGTTGCCCGCTTCGGGTGCTAATCCTCGTTCTTTGATGGTCGTGGGCTTGAAGGTTGTTTCCTTCATATATCCCGAAAGGCTCATGAGGCAAATGGGGCGTCAACAAAATGTGCCCGCTCAAGAAACTCTTGTCCAAGAGAATGTTTTCCGGAACTCCGAGCTTGTGGAGTTCTTTGAAAGGTGGTGGGCCACTCGGCCACTTTGGAAGGTACCAAACCCCGTTGCCACGACATGAGTGACTCCCGCTTATGTCAAGTGGTCACGTGCTCCATCCTTGGAAGAGAGACCAAATTTCGTAAGGACGGGGTTGTTGACTTGAAGTACCGAGAGGTTGGCAAGGCCAACCGCGCCTTCTTTGAGGAGTATGTTGATGGAGCTACCCCCGATGTGATGAGACCACCGAAGAGGAGGAGTTCCGGCCCCAAGAATATGATGGGCCGTGCATTGGCCCTTTTTGGGTCGAACATGGGGTCTTGTGCTAGACCAGAGGCCGTCGCCGTCTTAGATCCGTTTAGGATCCGTTCCGAGGAGGAAATCCATGCTAGGCGGGCCAACAAGAAGAACAAGGGGAAGATGTTCCTCGCGGGAAAAGGCAAGGGTAGAATGGAAGAGTGAAGACCCCTATTACCCGTTTTATTATTATGTTGTATTATTGTTGTGAGTTTTTATTATGTTGTACTAGCTAGTTGTTGTGTGTTTTGTGCTAGTTTTATTATGTGAGGTGTGTTAGTTGACACCTTAGCTTTGACAAGTTGTAGACTCGTCGAGCTTTATTTGTTGTTGAAATTGTAATCCCTCCCATTATTAATTGAATAAGAGGATTGCCCGTGTCGAAAATGGTGAACGCTTGTTTCTTCCATCCGTTTGGTGAAGGCAATTCACTTCGAATCGCCTTAAACAATTGCACTTGGAAAAATGGTATTTTGTGGAAAGGGAGAAAGGCTCATTTTTGTATTTTTGTGGGGAAAGGGAATGGTTTTCCCTTTTCTCCTTTTTGATGGGGATGTTTTTGTATGTGGGTAATGTTTTATTGATTGTGGGGATGGTTGTATCCTCCTTGTGTAAGGAAGGACTGCCTACGTATTCACCTGAAGAGGTGAAATCAAACCGTGATCGTAGTTCGAAATGTTTTGTGAATTTGAATTGGGTTTTATGGTTGTATCCCCCAGGCATAAGAGGGACTGCCTACGTATCCACCTGAAGAGGTGAAATCAAACCATGCTCGTAGTTCAGGGGGTTTGTTGTTTCAGTGCAAATGGACGTTGCCTTTGACAGATCAAAGGACATTTGAAACGGGTAAGGTGCCGCAGCTTAGACTCGATAAAACATGCAATTTCAAATCAGAACACTATGAGGAAATTGACTTGAAAAGGGTTGACGTCGTTGCTAGCTGTAAAACTAGGCTATAGGCGGTTGGTTGCCATGCTTCAAGGGTAGTATTTCTTGAGTTGGTCTAGGTTGGTCGGGTTTGTAAAGTCCTCCCCATCTAGGCCACTCTGTCTCATTGCGCCCCCCGCAAGTATTTTCTTGACCAGGTATGCCCGGCCCAGTTGGGTTTGAATTTTCCCCTCGGATTAACGGGTAATGGTGCTCGAACTGACTTGAGGACCAAGTCGCCCTCCCGGATGTTTTTGGGTTTAACCTTCTTGTTGAATGCCCGTTGTATACGTCGTTGGTATAAACGTTGTGCAAGACGTTGAGTCGCCGTTCGTCTAGAAGAGTGAGTTGTTCATACCTTCGACGGGTCCATTCCGCCTCAGGGACTTGACTCTCTAGTAGGATGCATAGAGATGGGACTTCTAACTCCACCGGTTGAACCACCTCCATACCGTATGCTAGGTAGAAGGGTGTGGCGCCTGTCGGTGTTCGAATGGAGGTTCGGTATCCCCAGAGTGCGAATGGGAGTTTTCTCAGCCAATCGCGGTAGTTGTCTTGCATTTTCTTGATAATGGTGACAAGAGTTTTGTTCGCTGCCTCCACTGCTCCGTTAGCTTGGGGACGGTAGGGGGATGATCGATGTCGTTTGATCTTGTATTTGTTCCGCAAAGCTTGAGTTTCCGCCCGGATGTGAGAGCCTTGATCGCTGATGATTTCATGGGGTACCCTATATTGGCAGATGATGTTGTTTTGAATGAAATTGGCCACTTGTTTGGCGGTCAAGACTGCATATGACTGTGCTTCTACCCATTTGGTAAAGTAGTCGATGGCGACGAGGATGAAGCAATGCCCCTTGGTGCCTATCGGGTTGACTTTCCCGATGATGTCGATGCCCCAGGTTGAGAAAGGCCAGGGTGACGTCATGGTGTACAAAAGGGATGGTGGTATGTTTGTATGTTGGCGAAGATTTGGCAATTATTGAAATGTTTGACGTAGTTACGGCAATCGGCTTCCATGGTGGTCCAGTAGTAACCTAGTCGCATGATTTTACGTGTAAGAATCATTGCACTCATGTGAGGGCCACATTCTCCGTCGTGAACCTCTCCCATGACTTTCTTGGCTTTGTGATGGTCAATGCAAAGGAGGAGAATTCTTAGGGGTGTTCTTTTGTAGAGTTGATTTTGGTTTATCACGAATTGTGATGCAAGTAAACGGATGGCTCTTTGTCCTCTTTGATTAGGGTTGGGAGGGAATTCGTTTTTGGTTTTGTAATTGAGGATGGCTTGGTACTAAGGTTCATCATGGCTTTCCCCGTCGTCGATAATGGCACAAACGTGAGCTGGCTCGCTCCGTTTTTCGACACATAGGGGCATTGATGTCATGTCGTCAAGTATGTTGACGAGCGCGGCAAGTTTTTCCAGGGCATCAGCAAATTGATTTTCCTAACGTGGCAAGTGGAAGTAGTCGATTTGGTCAAAGAACTCGGCCTCTTGACTGATCTTCGCTTGGTAGGAAGCTAAGCGGTCAGATCGGATTTTCCATGATCCAGATACCTGATTGATGATGAGTGAGGAATCGCCGTGGACCCTCAGTCTCTTGATGCCAAGTGTGATGGCTGCTTGTAGGACGATGAGACATGCTTCATATTCAGCGGCATTGTTGGTGACGGCGAAGTCTAGCTTGACCGATATCGGAACATGTTCTCCCTCTGGTGATATTATAAGGATTCCTACCCCAAAGCCACTTAGATTAGATACACCATCAAAGTATAGGTCCCATGCGTCGGAGTTGGCACAAAGGATGTCTTCGTCAGGAAGTGACCATGTGTCGGTCGTTAGATCCTCGTTGACGGGATTTTCTGCTAGGAAATCGGCAACTGCTCTTCCCTTGATGACCTTGAGGGGTACGAATTTGAGATCAACTCGGACAGCATGAGTGTCCACCTAGACAGCCTTCCGTTTAGTACGGGTTTTTCGAAGATGTATTTAACCGGGTCCATCTTGGAGTAGATGTGGACCGAGTAGCTGAGCATGTAATGCCGCAGCTTCTTTGTTGACCATACTAGGGCAAAGCATGTCTTTTCCAGTTGGGTATACCTCGTCTCGTACTCAATGAACTTTTTGCTGATGTAGTTGATGGCTCGCTCTTCGTTGCCAACTGTTTGTGCTAGCATTTCTCCCATGGCCGTGTTGGTAACAGTCAGGTATAGGGATAGAGGAATCCCCGGTTGAGGTGGCATGAGGACAAGAGGTTTGGATAGGATTTCCTTTATCCTGTCGAATGCCTTTTGACAGTCGTCGTCCCAATCGGTGTGATCGGAGGCACGAAGCTTTTTGAATATTGGTTCACAAATCATATTAAGTTTGGCAATGAACCGACTGATGTATTGGACCTGATCGAGAAATCCCTGAATCTCCTTCTCGTTCCTAGGCTGAGGCATTTGTTGAAGGGCTTTGATTTTGGTTAGATCAATCTCAATGCCTCTTTTGCTGACGACATGTCCCAAGAGTTTTCCGGAGGTGAGCCCGAATGCGCACTTCTGAGGATTTAGTCTCATGTTATATTTCCGCAGACGAGCGAAGAATTTTCGGAGGGCACTGATGTGGCCGTCCCATTCTTTCGATTTGACGATCATGTCGTCGACATACAACTCTACCTCCTTGTGCATCATATCATGTAGGAGAGTGGTAGTGGTTCTTTGATAGGTTGCTCCGGCGTTGATGAGGCCGAAAGGCATGTCCGTGTAGCAATATGTACCCCACTATGTAGTGAACGCAGTTTTGTGCATGTCTTCCTCAGCCGTTTTAATCTGTTTGTCCCCGGCATACCCGTCCATGAATGATAGGAGAGCATGCTCGGCGGTGTTGTCCACCAGAATGTCGACATGTGGCAAAGGGAAGTCGTCTTTTGGACTCGCCTTGTTTAGATCCCTGAAGTCGACGCAAACCCGAATTCTCCCGTCTTTCTTCGGTACAGGAACAATGTTGGCCACCCAATCCAAGTATTTGGACACTTTGATGAACCCAGCCTTGAACTGTTTGTCCACTTCTTCCTTGATTTTTAGGGCCCACGCCGGACGCATCCAGCGTAGCTTCTGTTTCACAGGTTTAGCTCCGGGTTTAATGGGTATCCGGTGCTCTGCAATTTCTCTGTCAATCCCAGGCATATTTCTGTAAGACCAGGCGAACACGTCCTTGTATTCGTGGAGGAGGTCAATAAACTGTTGTCTTTCCGAGGGGTCCAAGGTTGTCCCTATCCTAAATTCTTGAGGTGTATTGTCGGTTCCTACGTTAATAGGTTCGGTCTCCTCAATGATGGGGGTTCTGGTTTCCCGTTTGTCAAGTTCTTTGGCTAAGTGAGGTGGGTAGTCACTCAAGTCAAATTCCTCATAGTCATTCAGAATTTCATTGCAGTTAAATTGAGACGAGTCATAAGCAAACTTAGCGTTCAATAAGTTGACACGAGCGAAAAGCTAGGAAAGGACAGACATCTCGTGGTCAGTTAGAGGCGACACAACAGAGGAAGTGGCCCCTGGCACAGGCTCCAGGTTGTCACCATTCATGGGAGTGGGTGTGACCCTAGTAGACTCGGCCTTTGAATCAGCCACGACTTTGTGATAAAATAGTGGGAAGGGGACCTTGACTGGGACATCATGAGTATTAGGAGCTATGGCAGACTCTGACTCTAACTTAGACTCAGACACAGATCCTCCTTCATTTCCCTCCTTGAACATAGAGCCTTCTCCAGTTGTTATCTTGAGAATGCGGCCTTGGCGATCGGTCCACTTGACAGTCTTCCTCCAGCCTTGGGTAGCTTTCTCCAGGTCAGTATCGGAGATCAAGGCGGTTGGATCAAATTGATTGTCTTTCAGGGCGATGTTGATGATATCCTCATAGTCGAGGTGTTTGACGTTATCTTCCTCAAAGAGGAGTGTGACAGCTTGTCCGTCAAGGCATGGTGACGACTTGGACTCAGTTGATGCAGCTTTGATGTTGTCGGGGATAAAGTAGCAGTCCTGGAAGACTTCCACTCCCGGGTACCTAGCCTTCGCCACAGAGTCATAGATCGGTTCCGGAAAGCCGTGGTAGAGTTCGGACTCTCCCTCGGGGACAAAGTATCCGTTGAGAGTCAGGTGGTAGGGACGGAGGATAACCCCGTGCTTCTTGCATTTTCGGACTAGGAGGTTCATCTCCCCGATATATTTGTCAGTAGGTTCGTACCCCAGCCCAAAGGGAATGTTGGGGACCTTAGCCTGTTTCAAGGGAGGCAATGGGTCCTTTAGTGGATTGAGCGGCAAACCCGGGAAGTAACCCTGACACATCATGATACGGTTGACCGTGAGGTTGGTGAACGGGTCACACTCAGAGCTCGCCGATTCATCAGTTATGGCGTTCACGGCTTGGAAAACCCCACATTTCATTGTCGTCCTCCTCAATGGCTTGGGAGGCTATCCCCCTTCTCATCAAAACTTTGATTGGGAAAGCAGGAATCGTGATTGTTTTCCCGTTGAAGGGGACCCTGATCTTCTGGTGGAGCATTGATGTGACCACCTTGACGGCGTGAATCCAGGGACGTCCCAGAAGCATGTTGAAGGACGCGTCGATGTCGACCACTTGAAAACTGGTTTGTCTTTCTAAGGGTCCGGTTACGACGGTCAAAGTGACTAGCCCAGCGACCTTGCGACGAGTGCCGTCGTAGGCGCGTACTCCTTGATTCGTTGGGATCAAATCAGATTCCTTGACACCCAGCCTGTGGGTAGTTTTGAGAGGAATGACATTCACGACGGAACCGTCATCTACGAGGACCATTTGTATATTCTTCTGGAGGTATTGTACGGTGATGTACAGGGTCAGGTTATGATTGGCTCCGAATGGAGGGATGTCCTCGTCGGAGAAGACGACCGGGTTACTCAGATCAGGAGCGTCTCTCGTCATGTGCGCCACTATTTCTTCTGGGGAAGAGGTGGAGGGCACGGTTAATTTTCCCAAGGCCTGCAGCAAGGCCTGTCGATGCTCAAAGGACGTTGCGATCAGTTGCCAAATTGAGATTTCGGCTTTTGCTTTCGGAGTCAAGTTTCGTGATTGAGTTCTCGGGGGCCTTTGGTTGAGTGTCCACCTCTGGGACGATTTGGTCATTCGTTGTTGGAATGACCGTTGGATTGTTCGGGTTTTGATAGGGACGTCCGGATCGGGTGAGATGTCCGATTTATTTCGTCCGCTTCTCCTTCCCTGGGAGGATATTAAAATCCTCAACATCATCTCTCCATATGTCGTTAATTTCAGAGTCTTGAGGATACCTTGGAGGGGTATTCCTCGGTGGGTAGTTCTTGTGGGGAATATTTTTGTGAGGGCGATTTTTATGGGGGTGGTTATTTTGAGGGTAGTTATTTTGAGGATGATTATTTTGAGGGTGATTTTCGTGAGGACTATGCCAGAATGGTCGTGGGAGCAATCCATCCCGGGGTGGGTAGTTTTTGAATGCTTAGGGAATTCTCCCTTGGGCGCGGTGTTGGGGGATTGAAGATGAGTCGACGGTAGGCGTCGTCGAGTCGGGTGATTCTTTCAGAGAGGCTGGCTATGGCCTCTTCAACTTACTGAAACATAGTGAGCATAGTGGCAGCACTAAACACAAACTGTAACACCCCCATTTATTCGGGAGCCTTTAGCTAGACATTCCCAAGTAAATGAGAGCGTTACCATCTCGGTTTCCCGAGGTAGTGAATAACAAAGTACAACAAACCAAAGTACTTTAAATTAAAACTTTTATGATTACATAAGTTTTACAATTTTAATCAACTAAAAATAAATACAACTCGCAGCGGAAATAAATAAAGTGATGTAACTACATTTGTGATCTAGACTCCTGCAGGTCCGAAAGCTCACACGCCCAAGCTCCCCATATCCAGCTAACTCAAAACCTGCTATTTAAATCTGCTCCCCATTTAACCGGAAATATTAAATGGTTCACCACAGGATGCCATCAATTAAAGCAGGCATCAATTTTATTTTGACACAGAAGCAAACACGTCAACCAATGGTTGAGTAGGATAAAATACATGAAAACAACCATTCTCTCACAACTGTCAATATTCCAGTTTCAACTGCTCACATGTCACATATCGACATCAACCATCCACGTTATCCACCAGAGACTAAGCCTGGGGCCTTCCAAATATTCACACACGTTATCCACTAGAGACTAAGCCTGGGGCAGTCCAAACACTACTCACGTTATCCACCAGAGACTAAGCCTGGGGCAGTCCAATTCTCATAAACCGTTCCACAGTATAATCGTATATAATATGCATAACTCCAACAACCAACAATATTAATCACTCAATTAACTTAGTTGAACAAGCAATCATAAAACAATCACCCTTCCAATAACATCCATGCATTAAACACGATAACAGATATAGTTGAGTAGATTATCCTACCTGGCAAGCGATTCCAATAAAGCAGCTCAAGCAATCCAAATAAATAAAGCAATCCGATCCAATTATAATTCTTCACAACCGTCACCTAATCAAAATATTATAATTCAATTCAATTCAATTCAATTATGTATTTATTTATTTATTCCTTTTATTATATTAATTATTCAAACTAATTATTTATTATAATTATTAAAAGTTTACGATATTAAAAAACCCGATTCAATTATAACCCGAGTCACCCAAATTAACCAATTAAAAACCCGTCACAAAGCAAATCCCACAACATACCCAAAACCCACGTCAAAACTAAAGTATAAATTTTACAAACACCTTAGCCAAACACAGTTTAATCCGTGTCACACACACCACCCAAAAACCCGTGTAAAACAACCTTCCCACGGCCACCACAACAACAACTAGCCCAACCACCACTTGCCCAGACCACCTTGCACCAAACTCACCCCCAACCACCAGTCTAACCACCTCCTACCACCTGCAACCACACGCCCTAACTACACGACACCAACAGCACTCCCTTCAACCCGTGTCCCAAAACAGCCCGACACCAACAACTACACCCAACTTCCCCACCTCCAGCCACCACCATTGTCACCTATGACCCACGTTGGTTCTATTGGTGGTACCTAATCCCTAGTACAGTCACAAATACGGCCACAGTAACCGCCCTAAAACAGTCACGACAATCCTCCCTGTTTTCCCCTGTTTCGCGTTTTCCCGACCACCACCAGCACCAACCACCACCAGCCACCCTACCAATACCCCCAATGTGGTCGACCCAACACCCCAGTACCAACCCTAGCTCCGGTTAGGTCCCCGTGTGACTAAACGGTGGTCAAAACCGTATAAGATCTTGGCTTTACACAACGACCAAACCTCAAACGAATTTCCGGCGAGGCACCACCCAAACCACCACCTACGGCCATCCAAAACCCGTCACCAGGGTCGACTAACCACCCATGACCCAGCCAACCCAGGTCTAGTTTCAAATCAAGCGAGGTAAGGGTCTGAATCGTGCAAGACTCACGGTTTAAACACCACAAACCACCTAAAGAAAACCCAACAATTACTCCACCCCTGACGGTCAACGGCGGTCAAACTAAGGTCCGGTCAACCACCTGGTGGTCCACAGCCAAGGTCATGGTCAAAGCATGTCATATGGTGGTCTAATTTACGAGTTATATTAGTTACAAAGTCAATACATTAAATTGTGAGACGGTCTTACCTTTTATCGCTAATTGCCTCTCCCGTCTTCTAAATCTCCTTTCTCTTCTTTTATGACTTACTTTTCAGATTTATTAAGTATTTATAGTCTAGGTTTGGGGAGTATAGGAGGCCAATTAGGAAATTATTGCCTTTTCTAATTATTATTAGGAATTACCAAATTATTATAATATTTATTATTTTATTATTAAATCCCGTCTCATATCCCGACTACCACTCATACTAGGCCTAATACAATCAGCCCATTTATTCACGACACACGGCCCAAGACTTATTACTAGCTAAATCCAATTCCCGGCTTGGTTATTTATTTATTATTTAATTAACGTCTTTCTCGCAACGATTATTAGAAACCTCATTAATTATTATTAAATTACATAAATTATTCTCATTAATTATTATTAAATTACGGAGTATTACAGTCTCCCCCCCTTAAAATGAACTTCGTCCCGAAGTTCGCGCATAACTACTAAAACAACATTTATAAACATTTGCACAACTGAGCCTCATTCCAACTTATGATCATTGCAACATAATTAACTTACTTAATCATTATCAAACCACATCATACTTATCAAAATGTATCACAAACTAATTCAAAACATGAAAATGTATCACAAAATAAACTTAAAACATGAGGTGTCACATTCTACCCCCCTAAAAATAAACTTCGTCCCGAAGTTTCGGAACTACTATTACTTATTAAACTACTGACAACTTAAATACTTATATAAATTATAAGACTCTAATCCTCTCAATAAAACTAGTTACCCTTCTCTCCATTCCCTTGCACTGTACTAGCTGTACCAAAAGTCTTTCCACCATTACTCTGATCACCTCCATTGACTTGCCTATTGTTGTAGCTCCTCTGGGTACTCCATTGCCCTGCATTTCTATTGCTGCCTATACTCTGTATTGCCACCTCCTTGCTTGCCCAAATTTACTCTACAATCTATGATCTTATGGCCCAATTTACCACACCTGAAACAACTACCCACAAAATCTCTATTAGCCACTGACCGACCATCACTTCCACGACTCACTCCTCCCATTGGTGCACTATTAGCAAAGTAAGGGTGATATTGGTTAAAACTTTGTTTCTTACTCCCAACATTCTCACTAGAAGACTCAGCCTTTCTCTTATCACTCTTTCCCTTCTTTTCCTCCTTCTCCCTCCTCTCTTCCCTTAACATATCTGCAATCCTCTCCGCGTGCCCAGCTCGCTGATAAACATCATCGATGGTTCTTGGTTGACCAGCTGCAAGCCTCTTCTTAATAGTGGTTGTTAATCCCTTTTCAAATCTGAGTGCCAACATCTCATCACTAAAATTCAAATCAGCTACATACTCTGACAATTCCATAAACCTGTTATAATAAGTCTCTACTATCATCTCCTCAGTCATCTTGAAAGAATCAAATTCAGCTCTCATCTTACTCCTAATATGTTCTGGTACGAATACAGCTCTCATATTCTCCTTGAAACCCTTCCAAGTGATAAAAGGTTCATCACTCTCCCTCCAAGCTTCCCTTATGACCTCCTTACTACGATTCCACCACAAACCCGCTTTTCCTCTCAGATAGTAAGCAGCTTGGTCTACTTGCATCTCCGCAGGACATCCTATCAACTCAAAAAGGTTATCAAACTCTCTATGCCAATCCCCAAGTAAAGATGGTTCCCCTAATCCGTCATATTTCGTTGGGTCGTGCCTTGCGATACTAGCACTCATCTTTGCTGGATCCTGAACCGACCCCTTAGCTTTCAGTGCCTCAGTCAAAGCCTCATTCATGGATATCAAACGGTCAATCTCCTCTTGGGACATGGTAGAGGGTGTAGGTGTAGATCTCTTTGGAGGCATGGTTCTATAAAAGCAAAACCAGACAACATAAGTTTCTACCCGAGGAAAGATGGCTCAACATTTTTAAATATTCTATACTTACAAAACAAGGTTTGGTCAATTCTATCCTTTTTATAACCCTTTATTAGATCTTCCTATGATCACTTCTATCCCTCAACTATCACAGGTTAAGGACTTATAAGACATTTATATTAATCTTTTGGAAAGACTCTCGTTTTCGGGAATCAAAGTCAAGCTTTAAATTTCAAAATTCACCATTAATTAACCATTACATTCCACCTTGAGTTTTTATATTTTCCAGAGAATATAATGAATTTTTAAAGCATAAGAAAAAGAATTAAGTACAAATCTCGAATAATTAATTTATAAAGATTTTTACAATTCAGTGGGTCAAAACAAAAACTCATCAGCAAAAGTCAAAGTTTTAGGTCAACTTGTAAAAATCACTATTAATTATCAAAAATTCACCTTGCAACGTGGCTTATCAATTTGAAAACATATTTGTGCCTTTAAAACAATGGAGTTGGAATTAGGTAAAAATTTTAAGTACAAATTAAATGAGAAATTTTACAACATCGTTTGTCGAAAACTTGACTGTACAGGAACATTCTGACCACTGTCCACTAAATTATTTATTTCTCCCAAACCGTAAAACTTTTAAACACGAGACCAACGGAATTGGTAAGCTAACTCATTGGGTTATCACTCATAAAAATTCCAACCATGTATGATGAACGGAGGTCAAATGGCAACTAAATCAAATAGAAGTAAAATCTGACGGAATAAAGTTCAGCTCTAGGTTCCTTTCTACTAGGTCACAAGCCCTTATTAACACCCTTCTACTCCTATATCAACACAACTTGGTCGATAAACTTTCACACACGACTAGTATGTACTCTAAAGCATTCATATCACAAGCTTAATCATTTCATAATAAATTTTAAATAACATGGCTTTGGGATTCACACAACCGCATATCACTAGACATGATTCTACTATCACACAACGTTCAACCATATAATCAATATCAATTTATAATTACTTTCATGCTCATGATCAAAACAATTCAACATCAACTCCTCATTTCATCCATTCCACACCCCTTAAAAATCAAGGTTACGTCCCGTAAACTCAGTCATCAATGAAAACAATATTCAAACAAAGCAACCAAACTCCTACGACAAAATAACCAATATTCATTTTAAATTACCCCACTCTGTAATATCTCTCAAGGGAACCGGTTCAAAACTGAAAGGGCCAGAAGTTTGGTGTGAGGGGGCCCCTAACTCATCCCAAGCCTTAAGTGGGCTCCTAACAGTTTCTATCCGGGTTCATTTTATTAAACACATCCTATGTTCATTATTATGTTCATTGGTTAGGCCTGAGGATTGTTTTTGCTCTGATACCACTTTGTAACACCCCCATTTATTCGGGAGCCTTTAGCTAGACATTCCCAAGTAAATGAGAGCGTTACCATCTCGGTTTCCTGAGGTAGTGAATAACAAAGTACAACAAACCAAAGTACTTTAAATTAAAACTTTTATGATTACATAAGTTTTACAATTTTAATCAACTAAAAATAAATACAACTCGCAGCGGAAATAAATAAAGTGATGTAACTACATTTGTGATCTAGACTCCTGCAGGTCCGAAAGCTCACACGCCCAAGCTCCCCATATCCAGCTAACTCAAAACCTGCTATTTAAATCTGCTCCCCATTTAACCGGAAATATTAAATGGTTCACCACAGGATGCCATCAATTAAAGCAGACATCAATTTTATTTTGACACAGAAGCAAACACGTCAACCAATGGTTGAGTAGGATAAAATACATGAAAACAACCATTCTCTCACAACTGTCAATATTCCAGTTTCAACTGCTCACATGTCACATATCGGCATCAACCATCCACGTTATCCACCAGAGACTAAGCCTGGGGCCTTCCAAATATTCACACACGTTATCCACTAGAGACTAAGCCTGGGGCAGTCCAAACACTACTCACGTTATCCACCAGAGACTAAGCCTGGGGCAGTCCAATTCTCATAAACCGTTCCACAGTATAATCGTATATAATATGCATAACTCCAACAACCAACAATATTAATCACTCAATTAACTTAGTTGAACAAGCAATCATAAAACAATCACCCTTCCAATAACATCCATGCATTAAACACGATAACAGATATAGTTGAGTAGATTATCCTACCTGGCAAGCGATTCCAATAAAGCAGCTCAAGCAATCCAAATAAATAAAGCAATCCGATCCAATTATAATTCTTCACAACCGTCACCTAATCAAAATATTATAATTCAATTCAATTCAATTATGTATTTATTTATTTATTCCTTTTATTATATTAATTATTCAAACTAATTATTTATTATAATTATTAAAAGTTTACGATATTAAAAAACCCGATTCAATTATAACCCGAGTCACCCAAATTAACCAATTAAAAACCCGTCACAAAGCAAATCCCACAACATACCCAAAACCCACGTCAAAACTAAAGTTTAAATTTTACAAACACCCTAGCCAAACACGGTTTAACCCGTGTCACACACACCACCCAAAAACCCGTGTAAAACAACCTTCCCACGGCCACCACAACAACAACTAGCCCAACCACCACTTGCCCAGACCACCTTGCACCCAACTCACCCCCAACCACCAGTCTAACCACCTCTTACCACCTGCAACCACACGCCCTAACTACGCGACACCAACAGCACTCCCTTCAACCCGTGTCCCAAAACAGCCCGACACCAACAACTACACCCAACTTCCCCACCTCCAGCCACCACCATTGTCACCTATGACCCACGTTGGTTCTATTGGTGGTACCTAATCCCTGGTACAGTCACAAATACGGCCACAGTAACCGCCCTAAAACAGTCACGACAATCCCCCCTGTTTTCCCCTATTTCGCGTTTTCCTGACCACCACCAGCACCAACCACCACCAGCCACCCTACCAATACCCCCAATGTGGTCAACCCAACACCCCAGTACCAACCCTAGCTCCGGTTAGGTCCCCGTGTGACTAAACGGTGGTCAAAACCGTATAAGATCATGGCTTTACACAACGACCAAACCTCAAACGAATTTCCGGCGAGGCACCCCCCAACCCACCACTTACGGCCATCCAAAACCCGTCACCAGGGTTGACTAACCACCCATGACCCAGCCAACCCAGGTCTGGTTTCAAGTCAAGCGAGATAAGGGTCTGAATCGTGCAAGACTCACGGTTTAAACACCACAAACCACCCAAAGAAAACCCAACAATTACTCCACCCCTGACGGTCAACGGCGGTCAAACTAAGGTCCGGTCAACCACCTGGTGGTCCACAGCCAAGGTCACGGTCAAAGTATGTCATATGGTGGTCTAATTTACGAGTTATATTAGTTACAAAGTCAATACATTAAATTGTGAGACGGTCTTACCTTTTATCGCTAATTGCCTCTCCCGTCTTCTAAATCTCCTTTCTCTTCTTTTATGACTTACTTTTCAGATTTATTAAGTATTTATAGTCTAGGTTTGGGGAGTATAGGAGGCCAATTAGGAAATTATTGCCTTTTCTAATTATTATTAGGAATTACCAAATTATTATAATATTTATTATTTTATTATTAAATCCCGTCTCATATCCCGACTACCACTCATACTAGGCCTAATACAATCAGCCCATTTATTCACGACACACGGACCAAGACTTATTACTAGCTAAATCCAATTCCCGGCTTGCTTATTTATTTATTATTTAATTAACGTCTTTCTCGCAACTATTATTAGAAACCTCATTAATTATTATTAAATTATATAAATTATTCTCATTAATTATTATTAAATTACGGGGTATTACACAAACACTCCGTCTGAAGGATCCTTTTCCAAAGCATTAACCTCGTCGTCAATTGGCAGGATGAGGTGAGAGCAGTCTAGGGTCGGCTCATCGTCAGAAATGGCGTGAATCCCCATAGGATTCGTTTTATTATTCGGCATAGTTGGTGGGGGTATAGGCAAATCTCCCTTCTCATTCACGTCTTGAATGAGGTGCTTGAGTTTGAAGCAATTTTTGGTGTCATGCCCCTTCCCTCGATGATATTGACAGTAGGCATTAGGGTTCCAAAATCGGGACTTCTTTGTGTCGGTCGGATTCGGGGTGGGTCCGATCGGTTGTAGCTTCCCTTGGTCCATGAGCCTTTTCAGGGCATTTGCATAAGTCGACCTTATATTGGTGAACACTCTCTGGGGGCGTTCGGTTTTCTTGGCAGATGGTTCGACGAGGTTGACCTCATCAATCTTGTTTGTCTGACCGTAAGGGCGAGATCCGGTTGAGGTGGATCCCTGGTAACCCCTGCCAGTGGTCTTTGCTAAGACACCCTTTCGGAGGTCGTCCTCAATACGTGTCCCCATAATCTGCATATCTTGAAAAGTTTTGATATTTTGATACCTCAGTAGGTTGGCATAAATCAGGCGGAGATTGTTGACAAACTTTTCCACCAGAGTTGATTCACTCGGCTTACTGACCAATTGAGTACTCACCCTCCTCCACCGGGTTAGGAACTCAGTGAACCCTTCCTTGTCATTTAGGGTTAACACCTCGAGAGTACGGGTGTTGGCCTGGATTTCGACGTTGTCGGCATACTGCTTGGCAAACTCAACTGCGATCTCATCCTAAGTAGTAAGGTTTTTCGGGTCCAAGGAGTAGTACCATTGGCGAGGAATCGGCTGCAAAGAGGATGGGAAGATCCGGGTAAAAAGCTTCTGTTTGACCCCCTTAATGGCCATGTAGTCCTTGAAAGCACGGATATGGTTGAGTGGGTCCTCCACTCCCCTGAACTTAGGCACATCAGTCAGGGTGAAGTTGTCAGGTAACTGGTCCCCGACAGGCTCAAACCTTCGGTTGTTCTCAAGATGTATATTGTTACCCCGGGCTAGGAGCTGTTCTTCCAAGAGTTTCAGTCTCTTCTCAGTTTTAGTCAGAGGTGGGGTATTATGTTCCCCAGTTTCCTTGTTCTCCAGGGCGTCGATATGGGTCTCGACGCGATCCAGGGTGACCTTAAGAGCGGTAAGCAGGCTGACTAGCTGATCAGTTCTGACATATCTGTTGTTATCATTGTTGTTGTTGGACGAAGCTGAAGACGGGGCCATGGCTCTGAGGCAGAAAAACGGCTCACATTACAACTCAATCCGACACGGTTCTAAGATTGAACGCAGACAACACAAAGGACGAGACAAAGATCTGACTCGATAAGACGGGGCGACCGTGTGTGGTCCCTCGGTGCTGACTCGATTTATGACGTGATGGTGTTTGACCGAACCTTTGACACGAGTCCAACATGACGGCGTGACGCCATTGGACGGGTCTCGTGGTGAGACGACTCATAAGTAAAGACCCATAAGTACGTTTGCTTTGACTCGATAGACACGAGGCGGAATTGGAATGATGGACTGAAGTTTTTGAAAATAGGAATTTTCAAAAAGATTCATTTTTCGCTTTAATGGGCGGCTTCCGAAGATATAGATCTCCGCAAGTCGATCAGTTGAAAGGGTTGTCATAAGTTTATTTGCAAAAGACGGTTTGAGTTTGAGTCGGCTCGGAAAAATTTGCATTGTTTCCCAAGACGGTTTTTGAAATTCAAAATTGTATGTTTTGAAATCGAGTTTGAAATGTTTGAAGAGGTCTCGGGGACGGTGTATGGTCCTCGGGATCCCGAAAGTGTCTCGAGAAGAGGGTGTGTGCTTTTCTCGGGTTTTAAAAGAAAGCCATTGTCGGCGCGAAACGGGTTAAAATCCGTGTCTAGACGTGGCGATTATAACGGCGTAAAAAGGTGATTTGAAATGGTTATACAAAACCGGGTTTGAAAATCTTCATTATGACGGCCTAGAAAGGCGTGTTGAAAAGGTGATACAAAACCGGGTTTGAAAATCGTCATTACGATGGCCTAGAAAGGCGTGTTGAAATGGTTATACAAAATCGGGTTTTAAAATCGTCATTACGACGGCCTAGAAAGGTGCAGCGTATGCGGTATGGGTGCGGAAGCGACTTGGTCGTTGTTGTGCAATTGTTCGTGGTTAAATGCCATTTCGGGAAAATTGAACGGATAAATATTTTTTTTGAGTTTATTTTTGATGAATAGTGCCTGTGAACAGTACACGTGAATAGTGATTTTAATTTCTTTTTTTGTTTTTGTGTGAACTTTGGAGATATTTGCTACCGCTAGACCTATAGCGATAACAATGGGTGAATTGTTCGATACGCGTCAAACAATTCGACTTAAACCTTGGAGCACGTCCTTAGTTCAAGCAAGGTACGAAAAACTCGTTCCGACCTCTTAAGCCAAACCAACTCGTGTAACAACACAAGAAGACAAGACAAATTTCAGAGAAAACAATCTCAAATTTTAATTTCTTCCAACATGAATAAAAATGATCTACAAATGTGGCTTATATAGCCTCTTGGCCGAGTAGGGGGGATGGAGGGGTGACTACAATTTGACCCATATTGAATGTAATCAACCTAGTTCCTATCACCTTTTACTAAATTAATTTTATGTGAAAAAAACTACATTGACAACATAGATTGCGAGGCAAGTAAAAGAAATAGGATTTGAATTTCCGCCACCCATTTCACACGGCAGCCCATTCGTGGTCTTGGGAGTCCGTCTTCCTCGTTTCGCGCGCTTGTCTTTGTTGCCAATGCGTGACTTGAATTCCCGTTATTTTATTTTTCGAGCTTGTTTTTGAACGAAATTTATTCATAATTCCTGCTGAAATTTATTATAATTTTTACCCCCCCTCTATACGCATCAACTCTCCCTTTCTTCAAAAAGAATCGCCCCGATTCTTGTACCTTCTTTTGCGTCGGGCTATTCTTTTAAGTCGTTTTGGAGGGCGGGAAGTAGCCGTGCTTTCCTCTTCGTCGGTGTCGATTGGTCCGTTACTCCCGATTGATTCGTGAAAAATAATCCCCACTTCCTTGCGGTTCCACTTCGAGTAGGGGTTCAATCCAATCCAATCTCTCGGCCAAGGGTCGGAGTCCTCCTCGGTTTTCATCGCATTACTCGGGCCTGGTTTCGTCCCTATTGCCGCGGCCCTCAACACACTAACCGGTGATGGTTTTGACGGAGAATCCATACCTTCGATATCAACAAATTGGTTCCCGGAATTCTCTTGGCTTTCCTCCTCTGTTTCGGTTTCTAAACCCTCACTGGAGTCGTCACCGCTGCTGCCGCTGCTATTGTTGGAGTCGGTTTTCTCTCCTTCCTTCTCGGAATCACTCTCCTCAAATTCCCCGCTACTAGAACCGTGACTACCGTCGCTTTCTTTGTCCCCAGTCTTTGCTCCCGCCGCTTTGTTGGTGTCGGCCCTGCCCAATGACTCAGAGGAGTCCGTTGATTGCGAGGATGAAACGAGCCAACCACCGTGGCCGTTGGATTGGGGCGGCGAGACTCCTGGTGGCGTGAGTTTCGCTGGACCAATTCGCTTCCCGGTTGTTCGTCTATCAACCGTGAAAAGGGGCAATTGGGTGGTTATGGGTTTGGAGGGATTATTTTGAGAGGGAGTTTGATGGAGAATAGGGTTTTCTGATGGAATAAATAAGGGTGAGTCGAATTCCATGGGCTCCTCGTCAAAAATAGGCGGGCTGTTTAGATCAAGGACGGGTCATTATCGTCATTTAAACAAGAAAAGGTTAACCACTCACATTTCCAGAATGAGTCTTCAAGTTCGGATGTTGCCGCGATAGGATCGTCAAGATTTTGGGAAATCGAGAGCCGAAGCTCTGATACCACTTGCAGCGTATGCGGTATGGGTGCGGAAGCGACTTGGTCGTTGTTGTGCAATTGTTCGTGGTTAAATGCCATTTCGGGAAAATTGAACGGATAAATATTTTTTTTGAGTTTATTTTTGATGAATAGTGCCTGTGAACAGTACACGTGAATAGTGATTTTAATTTCTTTTTTTGTTTTTGTGTGAACTTTGGAGATATTTGCTACCGCTAGACCTATAGCGATAACAATGGGTGAATTGTTCGATACGCGTCAAACAATTCGACTTAAACCTTGGAGCACGTCCTTAGTTCAAGCAAGGTACGAAAAACTCGTTCCGACCTCTTAAGCCAAACCAACTCGTGTAACAACACAAGAAGACAAGACAAATTTCAGAGAAAACAATCTCAAATTTTAATTTCTTCCAACATGAATAAAAATGATCTACAAATGTGGCTTATATAGCCTCTTGGCCGAGTAGGGGGGATGGAGGGGTGACTACAATTTGACCCATATTGAATGTAATCAACCTAGTTCCTATCACCTTTTACTAAATTAATTTTATGTGAAAAAAACTACATTGACAACATAGATTGCGAGGCAAGTAAAAGAAATAGGATTTGAATTTCCGCCACCCATTTCACACGGCAGCCCATTCGTGGTCTTGGGAGTCCGTCTTCCTCGTTTCGCGCGCTTGTCTTTGTTGCCAATGCGTGACTTGAATTCCCGTTATTTTATTTTTCGAGCTTGTTTTTGAACGAAATTTATTCATAATTCCTGCTGAAATTTATTATAATTTTTACCCCCCCTCTATACGCATCAAAAGGCGTGTTGAAAAGGTTATAAAAACCGGGTTTGAAAATCGTCATTACGACGGCCTAGAAAGGCGTACATCGGTCGGCGAAAGACCGAGGTTTAAATTGGCCATTATAACGGCGCGAAAAGGGTGTTTTTGAAAGTTTGAAAATGACACGGAAGGACTTATGATCAAGTAGCACATAAGCACTCACAGTTTCATTATATTATGCATTATGATGACACGGGTTTTGGCTTAGAAGGGTGGGTTACACACCAAGCAATCAAACCCCGATTTGCGAGAGGGATACCAATCCAAACAAAAATGTGTAAGGAGGGTGCCCTAGCCTCGTGCTCGAAAGTGATGAAAGCTCTTTGACGAAACAGAAATGTGTGACATCAACGGTATGCTTGACTCGATCGGGATTCGAAACGCGGGGATGAGAAAACTCACGCCGACGAATTAGGTCGTGGTCCCGGTGATGCGTATAGAGGGGGGGTAAAAATTATAATAAATTTCAGCAGGAATTATGAATAAATTTCGTTCAAAAACAAGCTCGAAAAATAAAATAACGGGAATTCAAGTCACGCATTGGCAACAAAGACAAGCGCGCGAAACGAACGGGAATTCAAGTCACGCATTGGCAACAAAGACAAGCGCGCGAAACGAGGAAGACGGACTCCCAAGACCACGAATGGGCTGCCGTGTGAAATGGGTGGCGGAAATTCAAATCCTATTTCTTTTACTTGCCTCGCAATCTATGTTGTCAATGTAGTTTTTTTCACATAAAATTAATTTAGTAAAAGGTGATAGGAACTAGGTTGATTACATTCAATATGGGTCAAATTGTAGTCACCCCTCCATCCCCCCTACTCGGCCAAGAGGCTATATAAGCCACATTTGTAGATCATTTTTATTCATGTTGGAAGAAATTAAAATTTGAGATTGTTTTCTCTGAAATTTGTCTTGTCTTCTTGTGTTGTTACACGAGTTGGTTTGGCTTAAGAGGTCGGAACGAGTTTTTCGTACCTTGCTTGAACTAAGGACGTGCTCCAAGGTTTAAGTCGAATTGTTTGACGCGTATCGAACAATTCACCCATTCTTATCGCTATAGGTCTAGCGGTAGCAAATATCTCCAAAGTTCACACAAAAACAAAAAAAGAAATTAAAATCACTATTCACGTGTACTGTTCACAGGCACTATTCATCAAAAATAAACTCAAAAAAAATATTTATCCGTTCAATTTTCCCGAAATGGCATTTAACCACGAACAATTGCACAACAACGACCAAGTCGCTTCCGCACCCATACCGCATACGCTGCACCCGGACAAGGAAACCCGACCGTGACCGTAATATCAATTAATGCATTCCAACCAAGACCTCGTTCGAGTCTCACCATCTAGGGATCACAAAGATGTAAGTGTCCTAGTTCTCCCCAGCAGAGTCGCCAATCTGTGGACATAGCCACCTACACGCCAGGCCAATCTGCGGACCTATAGCGGTCTTTTTGAAAGCCACGCTCGGCGACGTAAAGGTGCTTTCGACCGGATCATTTTAGATCGGATAGTTTCGTCTCGGTAAGGGTCTCAAAATGATTAGAGATATTCAAAGTCGCCACCAAGCATTTGTGGGATGCTTGGAACCCGTTAGAAATCCACTTTATACCTCGGTCAAATCGAAGCACAAAGCAGCGTTTGACATAGGTACTAAAGATAAGGAAATCGCCCCTCTTTAGCATCCTATCTCTAGAATGACTCTCGTATGCCCTGGATAAGGTCGTCCACTATCCAAAGTTTCTGAGTAAGAGGTGAAGGTACGTATTGGGAAGCCCTTTAATCAAACACTCAATCCCGCCCGCGTTTAGCGGCCTCTACTGATCGATCTTGGTTGGTTGAATGCAAAAGTTGATAAAACGGTTAAAATGCATGAATGCGCATACAATGATTTAAACCTAACATCTGAGAGCTTTCTAAGTCGGTTGATTTAATCCAAGTATCAAGTGTAAGATGTCGAGTTTGATTAATGATTGATTTGCATGCAAGACGGAAATTAAACATCCATTTACCGTATTAGGTTGAGGGTGCATAATATGATCCATTTGTCTTAATAAGGCATTTTACAAATATGGTTTGAATAGTCATCTGATCCCTCCTATATCCGGGTTAACCGGAGTCGGGATCGTCCTAGACTAATCTTTGGAAGGAAATAGCCTGTATTTCCGGCTATATGAGGCGCGAGCCACCATGGCGGTGTAAGGGGGTCTCCCTCTGGTTTTGAAAATGAGAAATGGGGAGCCTTTTTAGGCGCGTTAGCCCACGTTTTATGTGCCGTGTTCGACCTTTAGAAAACGTTATAAAACGTGTTGAAAATGGTCATTTTGAACCCGGTTTGATTTGAAGGGGTCGTTTAGACCGCATTTGTTGATTTGAAGAACTAGACTCGAATAATCATCATTATTTGATAATATTCGGTGTCGGGTTCGATTTATGAAACTTGACATGAATAGTTTTGAAAATGATTATGGACTAATTGTTTTAAGTCCATTTGAATGTAATTAGTCGATACTCGTCATCGTACCCGGGTTAAAATCCAGCATGGTATGTAGAACCAAGGATGATTTTATGTTGGTGACTAATATGTTTGTTTGAAAATGTAAAGAAATGAAATAAAAGGCTTTAAAATACCTTTTAAATGTCATTAACCAAATATTATCTCCGAAACACGGATTTAACCGTCATGGTATGAGGAACCAAGGGTGAAAAATGTTTATGGTTAAAACATGTGAAATAAAATAAAAAGGGTTCGAAAATACTTGAAATGGTGAAAACCGATTACAAATATGGAGATGGATTAAGGGAAATAACGAGAACAAACACGCTTGATCTCTGGTCTGAGCACCCCATTTAGGCGCGGGCCAGTTGGCGGCCTAAGGGGCTTCTGCCTCAGACCAAAAATCAGTTTTGGCTCGTTTATTCCATGTTTGGTTCATGTTATGCATGTTTTAGCATGTTATAGTCATGAAACAAATGAAAACATAATAAAAGAGGATTTTTACACCCTCATACTTACATGTTTGGTTATGGCGAGTGACCGACGTAAGTGTAACAACTCGTTTGATCGGAAAAAACTCGGTTTAAAACCGTTTTGGTAAGTAAAAGAGTGTTTTAAAAGTTTAGTGATGGTGTAGTGGTCGAAATGGTCGGTCAAGTGATTTAATGCACACTGACGGTACCAAACAATGTGTAAGGCTCGTGTTTACGATCGGTAGGTTGTAAATACGCGTCGGATTGTGACTTTAGAAGTCGAGTCGAGAATTTTAAGGGAGAAAAGAGGGGGCGGACACTCGCGTAAGTCTCAAATGGGTGGCATTTGAGGGGTATTTATAGGAGAATGAGTGGTTGTGTGAGTTTTGAGCGACGTGGCCACCTGGGCTGCTCAAAGAGGCGCGAGCCACGTCGCGGGTCTTCGAGCTGTGTTGTCACTTTCACAACAAACGCAAGCATGATTTGTTCTATCCTAGGTTTTGTAGTCACATGTTTGGTACTTGACAAACATGAATCCGGGAAAAATTAAGTAGAAGGTTTGAAATGTTTGTTTTTTGTGGTTGACTCGGTTTGACTCGTTGTTGGAGTCGGGATTTGAATTTTTGAGTCGGTTTTTGGTCCGGTGCCGGTTTTGACTCTAGTTAATACGATCAATTAAATAATCAATTAAGAGTGTTACCCTTTAGGTATGACCTAAGGGGATCAACTGATCATCACCGTCGCATGACAGTAATGTCAAACTCTAGTCAGCCAATCATTACCGATATGTGTGGACCAGTTGACTGTAAAATATTACATCCCACATGTATTCTAAAATGAGACTTAAACATGTGATCATCATGATCGACAGTTGTGATCGCATTATTGTCGGAGGACACATATTCCAACATCCTCGACCGATCGAGTGAAACCATACTCTTTTATCACCTGGTCGAAACGATGGTTCCAACTCCGAGAAGCTTGCTTAAGTCCATAAATGGAACACTTAAGCTTGCACACTTTCTTAGGATTTTCAGGATCTATAAAACCTTCTGGTTGCACCATGTACAACTCCTCCTCAAAATAACCGTTTAAGAAGGCGGTTTTCACATCCATTTGCCAAATTTCATATTCATGAAAAGCGGCAATCGCTAAGATAATCCGAATGGAACGCAGCATAACTACGGGTGCAAAAATTTCATCATAATGCAATCCGTGCACTTGAGTGAAACCTTTTGCCACTAGTCGTGCCTTATAGGTATCTGGTTTCCCGTCTACAGAACGCTTTATTTTGTAAAGCCATTTGCACTGTAGAAGTTTTACCTTATTAGGTAAATCAACAAGATCCCATACGTTATTCTCATACATGGAGTCCATCTCGGATTGCATGGCTTCAAGCCATAGCTTTGAGTCGGAACAGGTCATGGCACCTTTATGGGTAGAGGGTTCATTACTCTCTAGGAGAAAAATGTCATTCTCCTCGACCATACCAATGTATCTGTTCGGAGGATTAGAGATTCTACCCGACCTCCTAGGTTCCTGAGGAATGTTAACCGTATCATCAGTTGAAGGAACAACTTCCTACATCTATTCCTCGGTTGTTGGTTATGGAATCTCCGACAGCTCGAAGGTTCTATTACTTAACTTGTTCTCGAGAAATTCTTTCTCTAAGAACGTCGCACTAGCTGCAACAAAAACTCGATGTTCGGTAGGCGAATAGAAGTAATGACCAAACATTCCTTTTGGATAACCAATAAAGTATGTCTTGACCGATCGCGGGCCAACCTTATCCTCGTATCTCCACTTGACACATGCCTCGCAGCCCCAAACCCGAATAAAGGACAAGTTGGGGACCGTTCCCTTCCACATTTCATATGGAGTCTTGTCGACAGCTTTAGTCGGACTTCGGTTAAGTATAAGAGCAGGTGACAAAAGAGCAAAACCCCATAATGAATCAGGTACTACCGTGTGACTCATCATGGATCGAACCATATCAAGTAATGTTCGATTTCTCCATTCTTACACACCATTTAATTGAGGTGTTCCAGGTGGAGTTAACTGTAAAACGATTCCACAGTCTTTAAGGTGTTGATCAAACTCATTTGAAAGATATTCGCCACCCCGATCTGAACGGAGTGCTTTAACCTTTCTTCCCAGTTGGTTCTCAATCTTGTTCTGGTATTCCTTGAATTTTTCAAAGGACTCACTTTTATGCTTCATTAAGTAGACATATCCGTATGTACTCAAATCGTCCGTGAAAGTGATAAAATATCTATAGCCATCTCTAGCGGTAATTGACATAGGTCCACATACGTCAGTATGTATGAGTCCTAATAGGTCACGAGCGCGCATTCCAATACATTTGAAGGAAATTCGAGTCATTTTGCCGATGAGACATGATTCACACGTGCCAAATGTAGAAAAATCGAATGCGGGAATAGTCCCATTCTCGACGAGTTTCTTTACACGTTTTTCATTTATGTGTCCCATTCGACAATGCCATAGATAAGTTTGATCTTTGTCACCAACCTTTAATTTCTTATTATTCACGTGTAATATATCTGTGGTTTGATCTAAGATATAAATTCCATTCATGGAAACTGGTTTGCCATAAATCATTTCATTGAAAGAGAAAATACAGCTATTATCCTTTATTGAAAATGAAAAATCGTCTTTATCAAGTACGGAAATAGAAATAATGTTCTTAGACAAACTGGGTACATAATAACAGTTATATATGTAACACCCCGATTTATGAAGGAGCCTTTAGCAAGACATTCCCTAATAAACCGGACTGTTACCATCTCGGTTTCCCGAGGTAGTGAATAACAAATTAAACTCCAAGGCAAAATATATAATTACTTTAACTTAATTATTACAAAACCTCTTTTACATCAAATTACAAGGAACTAACATAAATGAAAGTGAAAGTCTTCTAAATGATGATCTAGCTACTAAGTCTTCTGATCCAGTGTCTCACGCCCATCAAGCTCCTAGCATATCTCATAAACCTGTCAAGCCTGCTCCCCAATATTTGGATCGTCACAGGTGTTCACGAATACACAGGGTCAACCACGAGGTTGAGTAGGGAATACAATGAAACAACAAAATATGATATGCATGCTCCTCCGTCACCTCCATCTCCATCTCAACTCATATCTCATAACCTGAACACCCAAACCATACCGATCCCCAGAGATATATATCGACCGTAGCCGATCTCGCCACTTTCACTTGTTGAGGACACTGGCAAGTCTGCAGAACCCGCCTGGGCCTTATCACAACATCATCTTCACCACACCACATCACCACAACATCCTCCATCTCCAATGCATATGAATGCTCAAAGGAAATTAATGCAACACAATATATATATCTTTGAACTGATCAATCATAAAATCATGCCGGTTACCAAATGTTGTGATAACATACTCAATACGATCAATTCAGTCAATCACCTTCCAAAGATATGAATCATAACGTAAATCAACAGCCACGAAGCAAGTCAACGTTCACAGTTTGGTCATACGAAACACAAACAAGTCAACACAATTCAACATCAACGATAATAAGTCAAGTGTATTTCCCTACCTTTTCGCAATCCAAGCACACACAAGCAATCACTTATGATCCTTCACTTATCCATCACCTACATAACATAATTATGTATAATTACCATCTACTCAGTCAATTAATCATGCACATAACCTAAACTCATCATAACTTAATAGGAATATCAATTTAAAGAACAAACACGACTTTTCCTGATTTTCCTGCTCATGACAGACTCGGTATAAAATGAATAACTAATTCCAGAAAATTCGAATTGATGCAAGGCCAATTGAATTGGAACCCCATGAGTCTTAGCTACAATTTATATCTAACGTATTTTTCTCAAATTCCAAACATATCAAGGGTTTTCAGACTGATTTCCATAAACTGACAGAAACCATCGCATAAAAAGTATTGATTCATAAAACGAGTTTGACAAATGATTCTTAAGTAAAACCAACGCCTAACTCATCTAAACTCTTTAAATTAAATATATGAAAAATACCCACCACCAATTCAATATCTAAATTATGTTTTAGAAGTAATCTTTCAGCCTCTACTGATTTGCGGACTTTTTAGATAGACGTTCACAAATAATTTCTTCAGGAAAAACTACATGGTGAAATGCTACCAATTTTCACAGGCATAAACTAGGCTTGGAATAAACATGAGTCTCTTCTTTAGCTTTTTGCATCTCACGGCTTTAAGACAGGTAAAACACTCAAATAACACAGACCAACGAATCTGTAAATTGCTGTAACTATTCCATTCATTTATCTCATACAATTTATAATCAAAAACCCCCAAACCAATTCTAGGGTTACGAAAATTATCCCAATACTACTATAATTATGCTAATAATTGAATAAAGAGGTAATAGGATAGTCTACTTACGAAATAGGATGAGAATAGGCCGAGAAATCGCCTCGATTCCTCACGCGCTCCCTTCACACACGGCTCCCTCTTCTCTCTTTTCTCTCTTTTCTCATGGTTAAAATGAATATGGTGATAGGGAGATTAGGGTTTGGTTAGATGGGTTATACATATAGGATAGGTGCTATTAAGATGATACGGGCCTAGCCTAGTTAGATTAATTAAAACCCGAGTCACATAATTACCCGAGTCACAAATACACTACACGACCCAGCTGGTAACTCGGCCTAATATAATATCATATTAAAATACCGGGTATTACAGTCTACCCTCCTTAAAAGAAACTTCGTCCCGAAGTTTACCCTCTCTACCAACCAACGCAAACGAATTATGAAACGCATATACAAAAGTATGTAAGGCACCCACCAAATTGAATATTAAACGCAGATTTACATTCCACCCTCCTTAAAAGAAACTTCGTCCCGAAGTTTAACCATAACAAAAACACATCATGTAACACTCCAACATAACCCACACAACGCATAACCAATATAGCCAAACTAAGAAATCACACATGAAAGTATAAAGATTTTACAATCCTACCCTCCTTAAACATGGTTACGTCCCCGTAACCTTCATTATTATAACAAAAGTTCTCAAACTACTGCTAACAACTGAAAGAGGATAAAAGATTCACAACTCACGTTCAAGTTAACTAATCCCTACTAAAGACAATCGATATACAAGCTCTTTCAAGGAAGCTACGATTCTACTGCTCTGAGACATCGCCACGGATCGGAGCAAAAGCCATGTTGAATAACTTAAGACATTTAAGTATTAATCTAAACACTCTTCATATCAATCAATACATGCAATAACATTCACAGGATCTGCTTGTCAATCTAATTTATACATTACTACTCAGGTTACAAAGATGAAGATGCTTAGGTGCTCACATATGGTTCATGTCAAATAGCATATTTTCCAAGAAATATTGGTCGAATGACGAATGACGAATGCACATTGATTGGCAAATTTTACAAGCTTATTGGTCGAGTCAATCAAGCGAGTAAACAACGATATTGGAAAGTTAACATACAATACTATCATACATAAAATTTCATTCTTGGTGTTAAATATATTTAAACTGCACCCAACACCATGACATAAAAGATTAAATGTATTTAACTACACCAATTTTACCAATATTCATTACATATCATGCTAATATCAACATACCATGTTAACACACAACTCACTTAAATCACCACATTACATTTCCCGTTTTGACATTCGTAACTAACCACAACCCACTAATTCACTACATGAACGAACAACATGACTAAATTAACCCACTATTTGTGACTCCGTTCTAGCTTCATTCCCCCAGGACTAGCAAATATCATGAAACCATACAACCGGACACGGCCGGAAATCTCATTCAATTTATACTCACACGACAAAATTTAACTTCATTTTCAAAACTTTTACTTTCATACTGGACGGTGAATAACTTTCTTAACATAAATCTTATAACAGAGCCGTCCATAGAATCCATTTGACTCAAAATCAGATAAACTTAACTCAATTCCTTCAAACAATATAAGCTTAGGTGTCGACTCATATTTCGTAATTTACCGGTTCATCTTATTCATTTCAGTCCTATCTTTACTAATGAACGACTATTACCTCAACATCGGATTTTAGTTGTACTTCTTTACTCGATTATACTCACGGCTAACACGACTACAACATTTAATCGGAGACCTTTTAGATAGTACACATTCCCCGGTGACGTCTCAAAGAAAGCATACGATTCGTACCATGATGTAAAGCAAGTAACTACAAATTAACCGTGTTCAATCAAAATTTTACCTCTTTATTACAGATCTATTTATCACGGGTTGCATGGTCACACAAAAGTATAAGTACCAACTCAATCACATGTTCAATTTTAAAACGATTTATCACGTCATAAGAACTAGACAAGAGTCTAACCATATAGTCAATATAAGAAGATTATTAGTTTAGATCGGAGGCACATTATAAAATTCCTGTTAAACTCCTTACGGAACCATCGATTGTAAGCGTCATAAGTAATTAACTTAATAATGTAGAAGTCAAACAACTGAAATTACAATTGAGTATTAATGGTTATATGATTCACAATAACAACAAAATTACTTCCATATCACACATATGTTTAACATTTTAGCAACCATACCATTCAATTGTATCCATCAACTCAAGATATAATTCATTTTCAAAAAATAATAGATATCGCTTAAACAACTTAAACATGTACATATACCATCATATAACTTGTAAAACATTATCTATGACAAAAGATTAGCAAGGTGAACAAGTTCTCTGGTTTGCACGGTTTTAACAAATAGGCAACTCGCGGCTCAATTAAACGTAACTATAACGACTATCATTTAAACATACGCATAACATGTGAATCATCAAAGGGTTATCTCATTATAATTCATAGCGACGGTTCGAGAATATATTTCAAATATCGTAACTATATCGTAACTATATCAAACTATATTTCAAATATCGTGACAATTGCAACAATCACCTTAGCATTTCATGACAATACAACTATGAACATATCCAATAAGGAGCAACAACACTATTTTATTATCAAATCATAAGTTTAGGTTCAACTGAAATAAATTAATGCAATGAAAGTAATAAGTATAACTATAGGCACACGGACTCACATGAAAGACATTAGAACTCCGATGACATCCTACATGTGTGAACATTTAGACATACTCATTACTACCATCCATGTGTAAACATTTGAACATAATTATTATAAATATTCATGCGAGTATATTAGAACAATCAAGTTAACATTTAACGCCACCAACTTTACCAAGATATGACAATATAGTTTTATATTTATATATATCCGACCACTATACAAATATGATGAACACACCAGAGATATTATAACATGCCAAGCATAAAATATGCAAACAACTGGACTCGTATAAAATATTTCACCCTCGATTAAGAATCAAATTAAGCTATTCAATTTCACTCATACTATCATGCCAACAATGTTATAAACTAAACTTTAATTTTTTTTATCACTAGTTAAGATACATAACCAATGAATATGTGTGCTACTATAATCATATAAGGACACTATAATTTCACATTAATAAGGCTCATGAAATAATCGAACAACTGCATGAAAACTCAACATAGCATTCACATTTTAAAAGTTATGATTCACGTTGTAACTTCCAAAAAAATCACGAATAAATAACCGTTCAACGAAAACTTGAGTTATATTACTTTTTATAACATACAGAGAGTTAATAATTCGTGAGAAAAAGAATGAGGTCCAAAGCTCAAGAATTCAATTTTTAAAGGATTTTACAACTCAGTTGGTCCAAACAAGTATGTGACAGCAATTGGTCCGAAACTTGGGTCAGTTTGCAAAACTTACCATTTAATATAGAGACATCAAGAATTTTCGTGGCTTATCAATTTGAAAACATATGCGAATCTTGTGAACGATGGAGTTAGAATTATGCAAAAATTATTAATACAATTTAAATGAGGATTTTTACAAAATCGTTGGTCGAAACATCACTGCACAGGAACTTCCTGACCACAGCCCACTAAAATATTTATTACTCCTAATCCATATATCCTATAAGCATGAAACCAACGCCAAATTAACACTAACTCACGAGGCTATCTCTCATAAAATTTTCATCGATAGGAAATAAACAGAAAAGAAATGGCAGTAAGGTCAATTAAAGAGTAAAATCAAACAAAACGAGTTTCAGCACTAGGTCATTCTTTACTATGTTACAAGCTCTTATAAACATACTATGTATACTAACCCATCCCAACTTAAATCTCACACTTTTTACTTACGTAAACATCTATCCTATAGAATCCCTTCGCATCTTGATCTACTCCTTACATCTAAATCACGATTGCTATGACTAGAAACAAGCAATTCAATAGTGTTTCTGATTACTATCACAATACTATACTAGCATGGCTTCGGGATCACATAACCGCATATCACTAGACATAATAGCACTATCAACACGTCATTCACATCCATCCAGATAAATATCATCAATTCGCAATTATTTTCACGCTCACGATTACCACAATCCAACACTTCATTGATTATCAATCTGAACACGAAAATTTATTTCTCATCTCCACAACATCATATGATCACGTCATCATTCATACAAAATACTTACCGTGACGTTGTCCTGCAGAATGGTTAGAATATATGGGTCTCAAGGTATACATCAACTCGATTATATCTAAGGTTTTCCTTCTAACTACCCCATTCACTCAATTTTCTCTCTCAGGTTACCTGTTCAAAACGAGAGGGCAAAAGAGCACGTATTAAGGGCGCCTTCTTAACCGCACCGTGAGCTCCTAACAGTTATTCCCAGGGGTTTCATTTTATTTAGACACATCCTACGTTCATTGGGTTCATTGGTTTAGGCCCGAGGATCGTTCGCTCTGATACCACTTTGTAACACCCCGATTTATGAAGGAGCCTTTAGCAAGACATTCCCTAATAAACCGGATCACCATCTCGGTTTCCGAGGTAGTGAATAACAAATTAAACTCCAAGGCAAAATATATAATTACTTTAACTTAATTATTACAAAACCTCTTTTACATCAAATTACAAGGAACTAACATAAATGAAAGTGAAAGTCTTCTAAATGATGATCTAGCTACTAAGTCTTCTCGATCCAGTGTCTCACGCCCATCAAGCTCCCACCTATCTCATAAACCCAAGCTGCTCCCCAATATTTGGATCGTCACAGGTGTTCACGAATACACAGGTCAACCACGAGGTTGAGTAGGGAATACAATGAAACAACAAAATATGATATGCATGCTCCTCCGTCACCTCCATCTCCATCTCAACTCATATCTCATAACCTGAACACCCACCATACCGATCCCCGGTAGACTATATATCGACCGTAGCCGATCCGCCACTTCCTTGTTGAGGACACCAGGCAAGTCTGCAGAACCCGCCCGGGCCTTATCACAACATCATCTTCACCACACCACATCACCACAACATCCTCCATCTCCAATGCATATGAATGCTCAAAGGAAATTAATGCAACACAATATATATATATATCTTTGAACTGATCAATCATAAAATCATGCCGGTTACCAAATGTTGTGATAACATACTCAATACGATCAATTCAAATCAATCACCTTCCAAAGATATGAATCATAACGTAAATCAACAGCCACGAAGCAAGTCAACGTTCACCGTTTGGTCATACGAAACACAAACAAGTCAACACAATTCAACATCAACGATAATAAGTCAAGTGTATTTCCCTACCTTTTCGCAATCCAAGCAATCACTTATGATCCTTCACTTATCCATCACCTACATAACATAATTATGTATAATTACCATCTACTCAGTCAATTAATCATGCACATAACCTAGACTCATCATAACTTAATAGGAATATCAATTTAAAGAACAAACACGACTTTTCCTGATTTTCCTGCTCATGGCAGACTCGGTATAAAATGAATAACTAATTCCAGAAAATTCGAATTAATGCAAGGCCAATTGAATTGGAACCCCATGAGTCTTAGTCTACTTACGAAATAGGATGAGAATAGGCTGAGAAATCGCCTCGCAATTCCTCACGCGGCTCCCTACACACACGGCTCCCTCTTCTCTCTTTTCTCTCTTTTCTCATGGTTAAAATGAATATGGTGATAGGGAGATTAGGGTTTGGTTAGATGGGTTATACATATAGGATAGGTGCTATTAAGATGATACGGGCCTAGCCTAGTTAGATTAATTAAAACCCGAGTCACATAATTACCCGAGTCACAAATACACTACACGACCCAGCTGGTAACTCGGCCTAATATAATATCATATTAAAATACCGGGTATTACAATATAAATATAACTCAAAACCACTAGGGAGTTGGATTACGTATGTTCCCTTTGAGACTGCAGCAACTCTAGCTCCATTCCCGACTCGCAGGTCCACATCAACTTTTCCGAGAGGTGTGATGTTTTTTAGGCCCTACAAATGATTACACAGATGAGAACCACAACCAGTATCAAGTACCCAAGTTCCGAAACTTGCATGGTTAATCTCAATCATATGAATATAAGATGACATACCAACAGGAGTGACGCGGCCTGCTTTTATGTCCTCACGGCACACGGGACAGTTCCTCCTCCAATGTCCAGTCTTGTGACAATAGTGGCACTCAATGTCACCGCCCTTGCTCTTTGTCTTGCCTTGTGAGCCACTAGTCTCACCAGGCCCAGTCTTACCGTTTCCTGGCTTCTTAAACTTTGACTTTCCTACCGTTAGGTCGCCGGGAGCTTTGCCCTTACCCTTATTCTTGTTGGAAATCGTGAGAACATCTTGCTTCATGCTCCCACTCAATTTCATATCCTTCTCGGTCTGTACGAGAAGTGAGTGTAGCTCATGAGGACTTTTCTTCATGTCATTCATATAGTAATTTGCCCTGAAGAGGGCAAAACCATCATGAAGTGAATGAAGCATACGGTCAATGACTATGCTCTCACTGATTTTGCAATCAAGTGCCTCCAATTTCTCGTCATTCTCAATCATGTTGAGAATGTGTGGGCTAACCGCTTGGCCCTTCTGGAGTTTCGCATCAAAGAAGCGACAGGTATGCTCATAAGTAACGATTCTCGGTGCTTTTGAGAACTCGTTATTGAGCGTGGTGAAAATATTGTTTGCACCTTGGGCAATGAAGCGTCTTTGCAAATTGGTTTCCATTGCAAAAATGAGTACGTTCTTTGTCGCACCCGCTTCCATGACGAAGTCACTTTAAGCAAGTGACTCGTTAACTCCTGTATTGGGGCCTTGGTTTACCGGTATTGGCTCCGTTAAGTACTTGAGCTTACCGTCAGCAATGGCAGCATTCCGTAATGATGCCTCCCAGTCCGCAAAGTTGGACCCGTCATTCTTCAGTCGAGTGAATTGATTCATGTGGTCCATGAAAGCTTTTAGCCAGGACTCGCGTACAAGTGTGGCACTTGGCATTGGAATTTCGTTATTTCCAGCCATTTGTTGTAACAGTATTATCAAAATAAAACGTATTCTACACTACGAAAAGAAGAAAAATATAATAAGCATTCTCATCGTTATGATTTATGTCTAATGCAATACTGTTATAACGCGAAGACTCAAGCATTTATACAATTGACCTCCCTTAAGAATTATATAAATGATCCCAAGACTCAATTATCTGTAAATTGATAAGCCAACCTTTTGGCTAATTCTACATTTAGAATTCTTGGTCGATAAATTTCTGTAAATTCTATCTATAGTCCATCATAATCACGAGAAACTCTTCGGATTATAATGTTGAGGTAAACTAAGTCAACACAAACTACTTACCCAACGTAGAAGGGGTCATATGGAGAGTAAGGTCCTATATGCCTACCGACGAAGAAGGGATTCATAGCTGTTTGCCCTTATAAAGACTAGTCTCAATTTCAGTTTTAGAGGAAGATCCCATCAACTTTATTTTAATTCATTTTAAGTGAACCAATATCTAGCATGCGAGAATGAATAAACTAAGACGATGGCTTAAAATTGTGTGACATATGTATGTCAATGAAAACAAACATTCAATCTATATGAGTCAATTTTCATGCATTTTAGTAGGTGGTTTGGTTTAGGCGGAATATGATGCACTAACTATCATGTGAATGAAAAGCAATAAGAATGAAAAAACGTAAAACAAAATAAAGTCCTAGTGTGGCCTATCTACCAAAATGAACATAAATACAACTTTGGAATCCATCCTTGGACCCGAGAAGCTTGTCTTGATGTTCCATCTTGGTCCATGTAGCGGGAGTGAGCAATCCAATCTCCATCTTTAGTCTTCTCAAAATTACAATTTAAAAATTTCATAATAAACCTATTTACATTCTAATTTCAAAACCATAATACTTAAAGAAAACCAAAAAGGAGATACGAGATCTCAAATTACATAAAAATTATGTTTCCATCATTACGAAAACATAATTTAACTAAGGCCACACGAGGTATTACAAATTACAACCGATTGCAAGAATACGTAAATAAATCCATTCAACGATTCATTCAACTAAAATAAAAATGCATCAACTATAAATTAAACATTCAAGGCATAATTCCTTAATTATGTAGAGTAATTTATCCAAATCACCTATTTAAATGATCAAATTATGTGACAATTCCTCAATTACTCACAATAATTTTAATCTTAATACATATTAATCTTGTAATATGAATTAATTCAACATTATTTTAAACCTCTTTAAAATAATTAGGTATCTATGATTTGTGAACCTCTTCACAACAATTAATCAATAAATTTAATGTATAATCAATATTGGCCAAAACAAAACAAACAAAAACAAAAAAAAAATACTTTTTTTTGGTCTCGGTAAAACAGGAAAAACAAAAAAAAAACAGTTTTTTTTTCTTTTTGTGCTCTCAGCAGATTCAAAAAAAATGAAAAACAAATTTTTTTTCTTTTTCCTGCTCTCGGCCTATTGCCAAAAAAAACCCAAAAACTTTTTTTTTTATTTCGCCATTCATGCCCTAAAAAACAAGGTTTTACTTCGATATGAACAATTTTGTTTATAGTTGCTATTAGAACAACATTGGCATGATCATCTTTTTAATTTAAACATATATTCAAACTTGATGATTCAATTTAACCTATTAAAAGAACATCTAAATCATGATTGAACCGATCATCACAATTGATTTGAATGCTAAATTAACTTGTTTGCCAAAAACCATATAGCAAAAACAATTCAACAATATCAAGCAATTTCCATTTACGTTTCAATTTAATTCTAATTAAATCAAAACATCTACAAATTTTATCATATTATCATCTTAACAAAATAAAACAACAATATGAATAAATCAAAATGGAAACAAGAACAACAAAACAAAAAAAAACCTCACGGCTAAAAAAAAATCATTCGGCAAATTTTTTTTTTTTTTAAACCAGCCGAAACCTTTTTTTTTCTTTCAAATTTTTGTTTAAATCATTTTTGAAAATCATACAAAAATAATTTTGTGGCCTTGGCTCTGATACCACTTGTAGGAAATATCGGTATACTTCCTTTAAGATTATAAGGATTATAACGAAATTATGATTATGAATACTAGTCATAAAAGAATGTGCATAAACAAAAGGAGAAGAGATTAATAATCAACCTTTGATCCTAGAAAAATGGCCTAAGAACAATATCAAAATGATATTATCCTAATTATTGCACCCAAGATGCTCCGAGAAATGCCCCTCAAATTGCTAGAATGAGATCCCCAAATTCACTAATTAATTTAGGGTTTTTGTGTTTTTTTTATGAGAGAATATTAGGTCAAAATTCGGTTAAGAAAAATGATCTCCCTTCTCCCTATATAACCGAAATAGGAGAAGTAAAGGGGAAATATTTTTTTTTCTTCCTTTTTCTTGTTTGACCACTGAAAATAATAAGGAGAATTATCTCCTTATTTTCGGTTTTTCCCAACTACCAAAATGAGGAGAAAATCTTCTTATTTTGATAATTCTCAAAATGTATAAATGTGTATTATTTTCTCAATTGTCTATTTATGTCGACATGTATTAATTAGTCTACACACAACAGTTTGTAGTCGATTTATTAATACCGGTCTGTCAACATTTTATTATGACAATTTTGCGTAATATATACATTAACTATAAATATAACATATTTATAATTTTCTAATTAAATATAAATGGTTACATTTAATTAAGAATTAACATCTTAATTCGTTTAAGCTAACATTATATACATTAATTAAATATAACAGTTTATATTCAATTTACGAATTTAACAGTTAATTCGTCTCAGTTGATATTATTTAATTGTATTAAATAATCGTCTCATCATCACATTGACTAACTGTTTAGTCAAAAACATGGACCAACCTTTTAGTCATATAAGGCATCAATGTGATTACATTTCCATAATCACATCTCTCAAACACATCCTTTAGGTGTGACTTTTAGGGACCAGTTGATCACCGCCATCAGTATGATAATAACGTCAAACTTTCTAGCAAGCCAACCGTTATTAAGTAATCGTTAATCAACTGATAAAATACTAAGTATACCCTTATGAACCTATAAGAGATTTATAAATGTTATCACACTAATTGTGGAGGACACAAGCTCCAACATCCTAATCTTAGTTTAATTAGACTACCTTATATCTGATTGTATTTTAATTAATAGTATTTTAGTAACTTTCCAAGTTAGTTTAGGAAAGAGGTAGATAGCTTGATATGCAAGCGGAGGAATTACGACTCGAGTCAGATTCTGACATCGAATAAATGTATAAGTAGGGCCGTGTAAATCATATTTACACACACAATCATTTCCAGAAATAAGATTGTTTACATTTGTGAGCATTGATCGATTAGGTTTGCGAGCTTAATCTTTAATTCATCCTTACGAGGTTGATTGTGTGCTTCTGCGTTTGATACCTTGCGAGGCTAGGACTAGGATTCACCATACTATCCGGTTACTTCTATATTCACGAATTAAATAGTCCAAATAACACAATTCCGCTGCAATTTTACCAATTACAATAAACATCCACATACATAAAACTAGCTATCATAAACGAACAGTTCCATGACCTGTTCAATTTCGTTTATTCATATAGTTTTACATCACATTAGATTACGCATAATGCTGAAACGAGTTTTGGCTTAGCAAGGGTGGGTTACACACCAAGCAATCAATCCCCGATTTTCGAGAAGGATACCAATCCAAAAAAAATGTGTAAGGGGGGTGCCCTAACCTCGTGCACGAAGGAAATAAAAGCTCTTTAACGAAACATAAATGTGTAACGTCAATGGTATGCTTGACTCAATCAGGATTCAAAACGCGGGGATGAGAAAAATCACGCCGATGGGACGAGCTAATTGGTCGATAAAGGTTAGGTTGTGGGCCCGGACAAGGAACCCGACTTATGACCGTAATATCAATTAATGCATTTCAACCAAGATCTCGTTCTATTCTCAACATCTAGGGATCACAAAGACATAAGTGTCCTAGTTTTCCCGAGTAGAATCGCCAATCTGTGGACATCGGCCAGTCCAGTCTGCGGACGTGCGGCGGTCAGAAAGCCATGCTCGGTGGCGTATTAAATGCTTTCGACCTGATCGTTTTATAGCGGTCGGTTTCCTCTCGGCAAGGGTCTCGAAACAATATTAGAGATGTTCGAAGTCGCCACCAAGAAATTGTGGGATGCTTGGAAATCGTTTGAGTCCACATTATACCTAGGTAAACCAAGGTAAAAAGTGGTGTTTGACATATGTACTAAAGATAAGGAGTCGTCCCTCTTTAGCATCCTATCTCTAGAATGACTCTTGTTCGCCCTGGATAAGGTCGTCCACTATCCAAAGTTTCTGAGTAAGAGGTGAAGGTACGTATTGGGAAGCCATTTAATCGGACACCCAATCCCGCCCGCGGTAGCGGCCTCTACTGATCGATCTTGGTTGGTTGAATGTAAAAGTTGATAAAACGGGTAAATGCCCGAATGCGCATCCACAAGTTAAAACCTAACATGCGAGTTTACTATGTCGGTTGTTTATCCAAATATCAAGTAATTGACGTCAAGTTGGATTTAGTGTTGATTTGCATGTAAGATGGAAATTAAGCATCCATTTACCGAGTTAGGTTTATGGTGTATAACGTGATCCATTTGTCTTAGAAAGGCATTTTGCAAATACGAAGTAAAAGGTAGGCTTTGTCAATCTGATTCGTCCTGTATTCGGGTTAACCGAAGTCGAGATCGTCCTAGATAAGTGCTGGAAAGGAAGCCGGACCTGCATCAGGCAGCGTATTCAGGCGTGAGCCTTAGGGCGATGCAAAGGGACCTGTCCAGGTTTGAAAACTGGAAACCAGTAGGCCTGTTTAGGCGCGAGACAACAGACGGCCCAAAGGGGTGTCTTCTGGCTGTTGAAAATGTTTATGAAATGGTTTGTAAAAGGGTATTTGAACTCGTCTTTGTTAAAAAGGTCGTTTAGACCGCTTTTGCGCTAATATGAAGAACGATACTTGAATAATCATCATTGTGTCGATGATATTCGATGTCGGGTTCGATTTTGAAAGCTTGACATGAATGGATTTGAAAAACATTTATTATGAACTAATTGTGTTAAGTTCATTGTTTTGTAATTAGTCAATATTCATCACCGTACTCGGATTTAAACCGACATGGTATGTGGAACCAACGATGATTATGCATGTATGACTAATATGGTTTTTTTGAAAATGTAAACAAATGAATAAAAGGTTTTAAAATGCCTTTTAAAATGTAATTAACCCAGTATTATCACCGAAACATGGATTAAACCATCATGGTATAGGGAACCAAGGGTGAACATGATTTATGGTTAAAAAGATTCATCATAAAAATGATTTAAAATGGTAAATCGATTGTAAAATGAAATGAAAATGGAAAGAATGAACGCAATCACGTTTGAGTTCTGACCTGGACAGCCCGTTTAGGCGCGAGCCACCTAGTTGTGACTAGGAGCTTCTGTTTTAGGTCAAAACTCGGTTTTGGCTCATTTGATCCATATTTTGGACCATGTTATGCATGTTTTAGCATGTTAAGGTCATAAAAATAGATAAAAATACATGAAAGAAGAGGATTAATTACACCCTCATACTTACATGCTAGGTCCTTGGCGAGAAATCGACGGAAATGTAAAAACTTGTTAGGTCGGAAAACTCGGTTGAAAACCATTTTAGCAATGTAAAGAGTGTTTTTTTTGTTTAGTGATTGTGAGTTGGTCGAAATAGTTGGTCAAGTAATTTAATTCACGATGATGGTACCAAACAATGTGTATGGCTTGTATTTTCGATCGGTAGGTCGAAAATATGTGTCAGTTTGTGACTTGAGAAGTTGAGTATAGAATTTTAAAGGAGAAATGAGGGGGCAGACACTCGCGTACCTTCAAATGGTGGCATTTGAAGGATTTTATAGAGGATTGTGTGGTTGTGTGCGTTTTGAGCAACGTGGCAACCTGGGCTACTCGAAGAGGCGCGAGCCATTTCGCGGGTCCTCGTGCTGTCTTGTCACTATCACGCACTTGAAATCATGATTTGTTCTATAATAGGTTTTGGATGTCATGATGATGGTGAACGAGTCATTGTTCCCTCAATCAAACACATTTATATTCTCAACAAACAACTAGATAGTGGTTAAGTCAAGGTCGATCCACGGGCCGGTGTGCTTTGGGTTCTAAATCTATCTATCTCAATTTATGCAAGTGTCACAAGTATTGGGGTTTGAAGTTGTGTTCTAAACTATAACAAAGAAATGTAAACAATTGAAGAACAAGGCAAATAAATAGAAATGGAATGGTAAACAATTGATTAAAGATACTAGGGTGTGATGGGATCATAAGGGAATAATGGTAAGATAGCATAAATGGGTCACACAGATGCAAGCAATTAATATTGTTGTAATCGAGTTAGTTTATATCTTACAATTCCTAGGAAGTTTTGGGTTTCGCAGCCCAGTCGGTCAAGACTTTACAACACCTATAAATTGACTTAATTCTTCCTATTCAACTATATGCATGGTCTAACAAGCCTTGAGTTGGTTGATGTCTAACAAGTCTTGGTGAAAGGATAACAGAATCATGCGAGGTTGTCAATCAAGCATTTCATCAAACATAACATGTGCATAAGTTGAAAATACAATAAGAAAGCATTCATATGAACTCATTAAGCATAGATTTATCCCATAATTGCTCCCATAATCCCCCGCTAACCCTAGCTAAGAGACTACTCACTCATTATCATGGTGAACATGTTAGCAATGGTGTTAAACACCACAACATAATTGAACATGATGAATAAGCAAGGTCATAAAACAAGAGAATAACAACCAAGTAAAGAGGGATTAAGAAAATTACCAACTTGGAAAGTAAATATGAACATAAATAAAGAAGAATCCTTGAATAAAGATGGAGATTTACCACTTAGTCTTCAAATATATACCCAAGAGATCCAAATGTAAATAACTTGAGATTGAAAGAACAATTATTGAAAGATTGAAGTGCTTTGTAGAAAGATTAAAGACTAATCTACTCCTAATCTAATCTAAGGAGGTTTTTCCTACACTAATAGGGCTTAATCTAAATTAAGAGGACTTGACCCTCAATTTATTACAAAGAGGATATATATAGTGATACAAGGATTAGGTTAACTAAGGGTTTAAATGACGATTAGACCCCTTAATTGACGTCTAAGGCCTTGCAAGTCCTGGGGAGGCGACACCCGACCTCTGTTTGAAGATAATCATCTTGTATGGGGAGACACCCGACCTGTCATGGCGACGCCCGTCCAGAGCTTGGCGACACCCGGTCCGACTTCGTGTCGCCCGTCCTCAAGTGCTTTTCTTCTTCTTCTTCTTCTTTCTTGGCTACCTCCAAATCTGTGGGGATCATTGAGGAGCCGTGGGGGTCCTTTGTCAGTGCCCAATTCCTTGTTTCATTGACTTAGGCCTGTAGTGGTGGTCTTCTCTTTGATGCTTGGTCGTTAGATGTTATCAATTTAGCTCCGCTTCACTCCGTCTAGCCAAGTTAGTGCTCTTCTCCTACAAAGGACGCCAAACCTCATAGTATATGCATAAAAGGAAGCTAAAGATAAGAAACGATCCTAATACATACAAAAAAGAATAGTAACTAGGCTAGTTAGGGGACTAAATGTGTGTAAATAAGAGTCACATCAAATATCCCCAAACCGAACCTTTGCTCGTCCTGAGTAAAGAGGTGATACATTCAGGCATTAAGCAAACAAAAACAAGTCAAAGGATGCATCTACAAAAGAATATCCACTTTCCTTATCTAAGTGGCGGAAATCATGTACAAGGTAAGCAACTTAAGGGTACACACTTCATCATAGATATTAGTTTTCCTAGGTACTAAGTCCAAGAGGATACAAACAAGTCACCTCCAAGTTGTGTTAAACTAGGCTACTTTCGTTCACAATCGCTAATTTATCAAGAGCCAATTCCCTATGGTGTTAGAAAGCACTGTAGGATCGCGAAATTCCCCTCTTGCGTAAACTAGAAGAAGGGTCGTCCCCTCTTCACCTTGCAACAAATATAGGATCATCAGTGGATAAAAGGGATTCAAAGTGTATGAGTTTCATGATAGTTGTTTGCTTTTGGGTTTATTTCCCCCTTTCCCCACCCCCCCCCCCCCCCCCTCGCCATTTTTGTAGCATTCGACGATTACGAACATTTCATGCCATTTCTGATGTTTGGCATTTGATACTTGGCAATTTCAATTTTGCATTTTTGAACATTTTTCAAAGTAACCCCATTTGTAGCAAGGGTACTTCTAGTAAAGCATAGGAGTCTATTTTTGCTCCTCATTTCATTGATGCAATTTGCAAACATTTGATTTTGATTTTGTACTTGAACTCAATTTGATGTTTTTGTGCCCATTCCCTTTTTGTTGACAAAATGATGATAGAAGTGCAAGAACGGTTGCATGGCATCAAGGATCACCTTGGAATAAACGGTAGCCAAGGAATTATCACACCACAAGGCACTCTTGACTAGGCCTTAGACCATGGGACAAAAGATACTAGTATGACACATCCTAGGGTGTCTTGATAGTATCATAGCAAACAAAGTCTCAAGGAGAAAAATTATCTATAAGGGCCTTATATACACTAGTCAAGCTTCCCAAATAGGCATTTTCACAAAATTTTCTATCATGCAAACTATATGCCATAATGCAACTAATATATGATGCGGGAGCAATGTCGAGCTCTAGCGCACTCTTACTTAACGCTGATCCGAGTCCTTATTTTGGTGCTAAAAGAAATGCGAGTTATGTCACAATGATAAGTTGGACACCGAGCTCTAGCTGATCCAAGGAGTGCCACCCAAGGAGAGTGCCGCCCAAGGAGAGTGCCGCCCAAGTTAGAGGATGATTTTAGTCTTCCTCACCTAGTTTTCCTCACCTAGTTTTTACAAAAATCTAGCATATTTTTTCTATAATTTTAAATAATGCCTTGGTGCCCAAGCATGCCTAGGAAATAGTTTTTAGCATTTAATGTTGTCTTGGAGCCCAAGCACATATTTGCTATATAAGGGGCGAAAATCCTCATTTGTAATAATCCAATTTTCAGAAATATAAACCCAAGTGTAGAGATTTTCTCTCAAACTTTGAATGCTTGCGAGTGTTCTTGTCTTCCTTGCGAGGTCGGCGCCATATTTCAACCTTGTTTACTGTGTGTTCTTGGTTGAAATATCCTTTGTTTCCCTCCTTGTTCCTGTGTGGTCTTGGTTAGAGATTTCAGTTTTAGTTGAGTTATCTTGCGAGGTTTCTTAGCTAATCCATATCCATTTTACTTTACATTTTCCGCTGCAATTTAAACTCATAAAACACCAAAAATATCACTCACAATACTTTACCAAATCAGGCCTTTTTGTGTCTAACATTCACACCGATTTGGTACCCGGTTTTACATCAAATTGGTTATCAGAGCTTTGTTCAAATTTGTTTCTTAACAAGTTTGTCTTGGGAAAAGCATAATCAAAAAAAAAAAAAAAAAAAAAATTCTTTGTTCACGTCATTCTTGTTCACCCGTGAAAAAAAAAAAAAAAAAAAAAAGATGTCTTATGATGGTTCATATCAAGAACCATGGGAGGAACGTATGGATGACTTAACAAAACAAATGGCACAAATGAATTACAAGATTGATCGATTTGTAATCATACTCTTAGAAAAGAAGGGGAAAAGGCATGTTAAAAGTTGATTCCGATGAGAGCCATCATTCCATTCCTGAACCAAGGAGGAATAATGATGATGATCGTGGATTAAAACTTGATATCCCGGAGTTTGAAGGGGAACTTGATGCTGAAAAATTCCTAGATTGGGTGAGACAAGCAGAGAGAGTCTTTGAATATAAAGGTTATGATGAACACAAGCAATTCAAGGTTGCTACCTTGAAAATGACCAAGTATGCATCCTTGTGGTATGAGAACCTTAAGAAGCAAAGAAGGCGTGAAAGAAAGAGTAAGATTGAGACTTGGGATAAGTTGAAGAAGCACTTGCAAAAACGCTTCGTGCCAAGAGACTATGAACAAGAGCGACTTGATGCTTACATCTCTTTCTCAAGGTAATTTAAGTGTGACTGATTACATTAAGGAGTTTGAAAGACTAATTATGGTGTGTGACCTTGAGGAACGGGAGGAGATGCAAATTGCTCGGTTCATTAAGGGTTTGAGTCCTTCATTGACCCAACGAGTTGAAGTTCAGAATTTCCTTGATTTTAATGATGTGTGTAAGCTTGCTCTTAAGTTTGAAAAGCAGGACAAAGGAAAGAAACCCCTGGTTGCTCGTGATGGTTCTAAGGGTGTTAATCCTTTTTATAAGTCAAGCGCTACATCATCGTTCAATAAGGAAGCCAAAAAGGAAGAACCCAAAGACAAAGGCAAAGGAGTTGCTACTGATTTTAAAAATATGGGTGCTAGGAGATGCTTTAAATGCCAAGGTTATGGACACATCGCTAACGAATGTCCCCAAAAGAGAGCGCTTACTCTTCAAGAGTTAGGTGAGATTACTCCATGTTTCGTGGTGACAAATGAGACGGAGGTCAATTCTGTCCAGAACGATGGAGATGAAGAAGATGATGAGGTTCACACTCATATTGTCGAACCATCATATGACACTGATAAGGAGATGTTCGTGGTGAGAAACTTGCATATTCAATCCACACCGATTGAAATGGAGCAACGTGAGCAGATTTTCCATGCTCGTTGTAAGGTGCGTGGTAAGACTTGCAATTTGATTATTGATAGTGGGTCTTGCACAAATGCGGTTGCTACTGAATTGGTGGATTCCTTTAAGCTTGAGACTCGTAATCACCATAAACCATACATGCTGCATTGGTTGAATGAAAACAGTGGGATTAAAGTCAAGAAACAAGCTTTGCTTTCATTTGTTATGGGTCCCTATGAAGATGAAGTATGGTGTGACGTGTTACCCATGAGTGCGTGTCATATTCTATTGGGACGACCATGGCAGTTTGATAGAGAAGTTGTTCATCAAGGAAGGGATAACATTTACATTGTTAGTAAGGGTAAAAACAGATTCCACTTGAAACCCTTGTCACCTAACAAAGTAAAGAAGAAAAATGAGAATTTGTTTATGAATGCTAAAGAATTTGTTGAAGCATTAGAACAAGGGGAACAAGCTTATGTTCTTATGGTTCGAGATGTGGAAGAGGGAATTGAAGTTCATGACGAGACTGTCCAAATGTTGTTGAATGAGTTTGGTGATGTGTTCCCGGAAGAGTTGCCACTTGGATTACCTCCTAAGCGTGGCATAGAGCACGAAATTGATCTTATTCCAGGAGCTACACTTCCAAACAAACCAGCCTATCGATGCAATCCAGAAGAGGCTAAAGAGTTGCAAAGACAAGTGCAAGAATTGATTGATCGAGGCTATGTGCAAGAGAGTCTTAGTCCTTGTGCCGTACCTGCTCTTTTGGTACCCAAGAAGGATGGGACATGGCGTATGTGTATTGATAGCCGAGCGGTGAACAATATTACAATCAAATATCGCTTTCCTATGCCGAGGCTAGATGATATGCTTGATGAGTTGAATGGAGCTCGTGTGTTCTCGAAAATTGATCTTCGAAGTGGTTATCATCAAATGAGGATTCGAGAAGGTGACGAATGGAAAACAGCCTTCAAAACAAAGCAAGGGTTGTATGAGTGGCTTGTTATGCCATTTGGGTTATGCAATGCTCCTAGTTCTTTCATGCGGCTGATGAATGAGGTCCTAAGGCCATTTCTTAATAAGTTTGTTGTTGTTTATCTTGACGACATTCTTATTTACAAAGAAAAAATAAGGAACAACACTTGGAGGATTTGAAGAAGGTATTTGAGAAGCTAAGAGAACAGAAGCTTTATGGAAAGCTCGAGAAATGTATGTTCATGGTGCCTAGTGTAACCTTTCTTGGTTATATCGTTGGAGAAGAAGGGGTGAGCGTTGATCCTTCAAAAGTGGAAGCAATTCAATCGTGGCCTATTCCTAAAACAACTACTGAAGTTAGAAGTTTTCATGGATTGGGTTCGTTTTATCGAAGGTTCATTCAGAATTTTAGCTCTATTGTTGCACCTATCACAGAGCTAACAAAGAAAGGAGAGTTTGTGTGGAATCCAAGTGCACAAAAGGCATTTGATGAGATCAAAGATAAGTTGTGTTCAGCACCTATTCTAGCTTTGCCCAACTTTGACAAATTGTTCGAAGTTGAATGCGACGCTAGCGGAGTTGGAGTGGGAGCTGTTCTAATCCAAGAGAAACGACCTATTGCATTCTTTAGTGAGAAATTGGGTGGAGCAAGGCTAAAGTATTCCACCTATGACAAAGAGTTCTATGCGATTGTGCGAGCACTGGATCATTGGGCTCATTATCTTCGCCCAAAACCATTTGTTCTACATTCTGATCACGAGGCTCTAAAGCACATTCATGGGCAACAAAAGTTGAATGCAAGACATGCCAGATGGGTAGAGTTCCTACAATCCTTTACCTTTTCTTCAAAGTATAAAATGGGAAACTCTAATGTTGTGGCTGATGCGCTTTCAAGGAGGCATTGTTTGCTTGTTGCACTTGATGCGAGGTTACTTGGATTTGAGCAATTGAAAGAATTATACAAAGATGATCCTGATTTCTCAAATGAACTTATTAGTCCTACTAATTTGTTCTCGGTGCAAGAAGGATATTTGTTCAAAGGAAACAAGCTTTGTATTCCTAAGTTCATCAAACTTTACTATTAACTATTGTCGAAGATATCTGAAATTTTTATATTCCTTATACAATTGTTTTGCTTTAGATTTTACATTGAATTCATTTCTACCATTTCTAAGTATAAATTTTCATATTGTTAAATAAGTTTCAGTTTTCTTCTCTTATTCACCTATATATCCTAGAGCCGTTTTCAATTTTTCTTTTCTTTGATTTGGACTCTTGATTCGTACTTATGTTTATACAATGCATCATATTACCTTTTTTTTTCCTTTTAATATATTGGCACATACAATCTCTAAATTGGTACCTTTTTGTATTCAAAATTTCATTGTTGCCTACAGATTAATGTGCTTTGCTATTTCATGAGTTCATGTTGATCTTCAATTTCAACTTATCCAATCCAACATTTCAAGTTAAGTATGTGATTTCTTGAAAACTACAATGACACCATCTGTATTTGTCATTCATATTTCATCAACTTACGAATATGATATTTTAACAATAAATTATTTTAAATCAAGTATTACTCCATATGTTCGGGTTATTTGTTTATCTTTGATTTTGGCACTAAGATCAAGTAAAAAGGAGATGACCAATTATTTGATGACAATTGTACCAAATTGGGTGTGGAGGATCAAATTGTTCATAAAAACATTCTCAAAATAGAAAGGTAAACAATTGATCAAACACCAAAAAATCAAAATGGTAAACAAATGACCGGACGGAGGGAGTATTTCTTTGTGTTCGCCTCACGGTTCTCATTGTGACACATTGTACTAATGTTTTTTATGTCATCTTATTTCAAAATAGTCTGTGTTTAAAATCGGTCTTGAGAAACTAATGTACTCCGTAACTTTTGATAATGTTCTACTCATTCTACAAAAACGAATCAACTAAATGAGGTGGAATGGTTGCATGTAATTATCAAAAGTATGTGACAAATTTGAAAAGTTTTTTTTCTTAAGTCCACAAGTGATTATAATTTTATATTTCTTCTGTCAATTGTGTCATTGTAGTTGGATTGATTTTTGATAAAAATAAATGCTGGCCTTTGGTAGAGTATGATACTCATGGATCGAATTTTATATACTGGTTTGATAATCTATTAAATAATAAATATAAATATTTTCCTAATTTTATTTGTCATCAAATAATTGATCTCCTGTTAATTTTTTCATTTGTGTTTGTGCTAAAATTAAAGTTAAACAAATAGGATATATTTTCTATGATATATAAGAGCGATTTGTAAAGGCCCTTTATTTTGTGAATGCCTCTAAATTATAAATGTTAAAAGCAAAAAAAAGTGTTAGCAAAAATAATACTTTATCCATTTTGATTATATTGTTTAATCTCTCATTTTAAATCATCTCAAATTAACTGTGGTGCATAACAAAATGATTTACAATGTTGAGAGGTAAGTGTCAACATGACTCAATAAACAAAAGAAAAGACAAGAAAATAAAATATTATTTGGCGACTTCAAGGCGATTGAATGGGCGGTATTGATGGTAGGAGGTTGCGATGGAAAGGAGTCGCGATGGTTGGGTAATGATGGGGGTAGGGAGTCGGATAACGTTACCAGAAGGGTCAGGGGTCACGCATGGGGTGGGGGTGTTATGCTGGAGGTATGGTGGGGGACGTAGGGGATGATCATGGAGGTAAGATGGGGTAGGGTAGTTATTGGAGGATGTAGGATATGGATTGCAGGGTGGTGGTTAGTTGTGGGGCTGATGAGATAGGGGTTGAGAGAGACATCGTGGTCCGAGGTGTTGGGTGCAGTCACCTATGCAGTGGAGGGTCTCGAGTTAGTCAGACGGTGATGGAAAACGCTGCTTTCATACGTCCAGGAGATGGGAGAGAAAATGAGAGAGAAGGTAGAGAATTGAGAGGAAAACAAACAAGAAGGAGAATATGAAAAAAAAAAAAAAAAAAAACCGTACAACAATGAGTAAAATAAAATTTATATTGCGTAAATACATGTTATGAAATTTACAATAATTTTATATCCACTTTTCATATGTCACCTATCATAAGTTAAAAAGTTGAGGAAAAAAGTTAGAGTATTTCGAATAAAATTAATCAACATAAAATTATCAAAATTGTGTGGGTAGACAAAGTAAAAATTTCTAAAATTTAATAATTTACTAAATATAAAAAACACGTAATTTGTTACTTTTAATCATACTTTCCGTTACCACCCGTGCAATGCACGGGTTGAAAAACTAGTTTATTTACAAATGCCAATGAAAGTTAACAAAAGCCATTATTGTGCCATGTTTTAATTTGTTACATAGTATTCCGTGATTGTTAATGTGATAAAGATAGTGTATAATGAAGTCCTTAACTAGGAATTGTATAGGCATATTTTATTGTTTTTAACAAGCCAATTGTTTTAGAATGATTTGATAAGAAAATGTAAATAAAGACACCCACAAGAAAGAGAAATTAATGTGATCCTCAAACTTGATACGTTATTACTTTTTATCTGAGATTTTTTTTTAATAATTTCAATTTTCTAAAATAAACTTTGAGTGATAATGTATAATCTGGAGCACAAGTTGTTTAATATAGAGATATTTGTTTTTCAGTTAAAACAGATTAAGTATTACTCATTTATATAGATGATGACAAAAAATAATATTTAGCAAATAATAAATTTCTGGTCATCTATATAAATAGTGTAGTACATAACCTATTTTCAATATAAAACAGATGATTTAGTCAAGTGAGACTAACCGACCAAGAACAATGTCGTGATTCATGAATATTATTGTTTGTGAATAAAAGAGGAAGAATTATATTTTACGGGTCATGTTGATATGAAATCCGGTTGCCCCTATAACTAGGCTTGCCTATATTACTCCCTGATTGGAGTATAGCTTCAGTAAACAGTTACAGACACATTGTGTTGGAAATTTTATAAAAAGGTAGGGCCTTTTGCATGTTCTTCTATTCGACACTTGAGTAAATACGAAGTACTCCGTAATAGACTTGATTTGTTTAAAAGTGATGCCACAAACATATTGCACATTGCCACGACCAAAACTGACAACTATTAATCGGTCATACAAAGTACAAAACTCTATAATTGGTGACGGAACAAAATAAAGAATGTAAAAAAAGTAAAACACAAGAAATTGGTGACGCGGAAAATCCGAATGTGGGAAAAACCGCGGGGGAGTTGTTATTCCATCAAATGTATGCACCATGACTTCTGGAGTACTGACGAGGAACAATGTAACGATACAATTTTGAGGGAAATAATGACTAATGCCCTTGCGCGATGATGAGTGATATTTTTCTGGTGTTCAGACTTGAAGTGTGAGTGAATGATTTATTAAATGCCTTGCTGCTTTGCCTCTGCTTCGTATTTATAACTGTTCCCTTTGACCCGCTCCTCCTCAGCGCCTACTCCCTGTTTCTCTCAACTTCCCTATTTTCGTGAGATCTGTTATTGGGCCGAGTCTCACGGGCTTTGTTTAACTTGTATGTGACTACAGCTTTGTGTGAGGTTTGATTAAGATATTTCTTTGCCACGTCGTCAATCCGTTGCTTCTGTTTTGATCCAATTGCTAGCTGCCACGTCATCAAGCGGGTTTTTGTGTAAAAATAACCCAAACAATTACCCCCAAAGTAATTGTCGTTTACTTGCCCAATGCAATGATGGGAATTGCTTTCCAGAAAAAGGCGGACTGTCAGAGGAGTCCCATCAATACCACGCCGCCTATCTCCTCAACTGACCCTATCCACTTCCCCACGATCTCCCTCTTAACTTCGAACACTTTCTCCCCTCAACTTCCCCCTTTATAAATACCCCTACACCCCTGGTCTCTTTACTCCTCTTTTCCAAAAAACGCTTTCTCTCAAGTATTTTCTCCCTCTTTCTCTTCTCTTACTCCTTTTTTCCAGCCACTATGACCAAAAAATCTACCCGCCGTCCACTGTCTCATGCTTCAACATCTCCTCCCTCTCCCTCTACTTCATTCGAATCCACGGGGGTTCTTTCTGAGATGTTCTTATGTGACTCCTGCTACGCTCACTCTGATGTTTTAGAGGTGGGGCAAAAATTTGGGCGGGATGACCAGGTGGAAATTCATCTTCCCCAACCTGGTGAAGCTCCTGACTTCTACCGTACGAGATGAACTTGCCTTTATGAGTATCCATCTCATCTGGGTTTCTCGTTCCCCCTGCCTTCTCTGGTTCAGCAGGTGCTCTCCTTCAATAAGCTGGCGATATGTCAGCTTCAACCGCATGCATGGCGTGTGCTGGTCTCGTTGTGCATTCTGGATGAAGACTTTAACTTGGGTCTGACTTTGGCAATCTGGCGGCGCTGTATACCTACAGATCCGTCAAGCATGGCCAAGTGACCCTTAGATCTTGTAATAATATGAAATCGGGGATGATTCTTCCTCCCAAAGTGAGGGAAGAGGGTTGGTTCAAGCGCTACATCTTTGTCAAAATCGACACAATCTCCCATACCTTCAATTATTTGTTCGATAAGTGGGCTCTTGTTGAAGGTAACTACTATTGTCAATGTACTCATTCTTCCTTTTGATCTCACTGTTCTTGTTGGCTTTTTCTTGCAGACTTGGTGCAACCAGTTCCTACCAAAGATCTTACTGTGGTGACTAGGCTCCTCAATCTCCCTCCCAAAGCTAGAACCTTCCCTGCCGTCCTTGTTTCGCAGGCCACAGGTTCTTCCTCTCATCAGCTTAAGATAGACGAAGAGGAAGAAGAGGACCATGAGCCTCGCGAAGAAGAAGGCGAAGAAGAAGAAGGAGAGACTCCCTCCAACCCAGAAAAGGAATCTGAAACGGAACCCTCGATGTCGTCTGGTGAGACATTTTTCTGTTGTTCTTTCTGTCTGTTATGTTTGTTTTACTTTGTGTGACTGGTGTGATAACCGCTTTTCTTATGCAAAGCCCCTTTCAGTGCTGACTTTGCAATGTAACTAAAGAAAAGGAAGCTTGCCTCCTCCTCCTCCTCTCAACCTACTCCAAAGAAGAAAGTTGTTCCGGCTTCTGAGCCAGAAGCGAAGTCTGTTCCTCCTTTGGCCTCGGTACATCCCAGGGCGCCTCTGCTCAACTCTACAACTCTCCTTTGTTTCCCTCGTGGATATGGTGGTGAAGCTGGTATTCCTCTCTAACCTCAACTGGAACAGTTCCTACTCCCTGCCACGGCCTAGAAACTGAGTACCAAGCCTATGCTTGAGATGTTGGACATCTCAGTGGAAACTGCCTTCGCTGTAAGTACATTTGTCTCTGTATTTTGTTATTTGTTCTTGCTGAGGTGGCTGCTCATATCTGTTTTCTATTCTGGCAAAGTCTTCAGCTGAATCTGTTCATCCGCAAGAAGGTTCCTTGTCTGATGGGCGAGGTGAACAACCTCAACCAGCGGGTTGCTGATCTGGAGGCTAAGCTCCCTGCTGCTACCGAGGAGAAGAACACTGCCCATTCACAGTGGCACAAACTCAAACCCAACTAGTAAAGGTACAGAGCACCAATTCCTCTCTGGTCGATAACCTTGTTGCTGCTGAGGGTCAGGTGCAGACCCTAAAGAAGCTGCTTCTGGATGCCCTGCTGTATGTTGCCTGGGAGTCCAAGATCAAGCGTATGCAGGAATTCCAAGTCGGTACGCACACCACTTGGAATCTGGCAGAGTAGGACAGGCAGTTTGCTGAGACCTTCCCCGTTCAGCCTGATTTTAGCATCATCAAAGACCTGATGGCGGAGGAGGAAGCGACTCTGGCTGGGGGGGGGGGCGAATGCTCCTGCTAAAGAGGTGATGCAGGTGGAGGAAGACGTCCCTGAATCTGCTGCTGCTGCTGTTCCGGATGAGGGGCATGTTCCAGATCAGGCTGATTAGACGAGAAAATGCCCTCTAGTTAATTGTAGTTTATTGCTTTTAGGCCTTAGTCCTGTGTGGCATTTGGCTTTGTTTGTTTGTTTTTTGAACAATCGTTTTGACTTTTCTCTTGCTCCCTTTTGGGGGCCAGTAATGTTTAAGTTTTTTTTGTGTTATGTACTTACTGTGCGTACTGCGATTTGTTTGTCATGCATGCATTGTATGTTGGCCGGCTCAGTGTTCTGTTGGGGTGAATTTGGTGGTCCTGGGGTCTTCTGTCCTTTCAGGATGCCTGGGTCCCAGTCCAACAACGCGCACCATGTTCGTCCAGTAGGAGGAATATTTTGCTAGTCCTTTTTTCTTTCAGACTGTTGGCGATTAATTTTCAACTTAAATGGTTCTCAAAAATCCTAAAAAAAAGAAAATGAATAGCGCAAATGGGAGTTGATTAAAAAGGAAATTGTTCCAGGAGTAAAAAACTATACTCCATCAAATAGTACAACCAAAAATTTAAAACAATACTTAATCTAGGCCCTTTTTGCAAGAAATCTTAAATATGTGACTCCCAAGTTTTATTCCCTTAGCGCTACCTGTTAACAGATAACACCCGAGGGTGGAAAAAATAAGAACTTAAAATGTTTGGGAAGAATTTGAGAGCGTGTTTTAAGTTGTTACCCTTTTAGCCGTACCTGACAGATCCAAGGTGGCTAACACGTACGTTCTGAACGAGATGCCTTGTCGGGCATGATAATGTTCCTTCTGTGGAGCTGCAAAAAGCAACAACGTGATACCTATTCAAGCGAATAAATGAGACGTTGGTGCCATAACTTAAAGTTTTGGGCTTCCACCTCTCTTGTCGTACCTACTGAGAAATAGGACTGAGGTTCCAGCGGGTGGATTCTGGGCGTTGTACCCCTTCAGATGAATATTGTTTCATTGTGAGAGAATTAGTTTAGGTGCTAACGACACGAGTTCAGAGTTTATCGCACGTACAGTTGTGTACCTTTTGAGGGTAAGGCTTTCGTGGTTCAGCGACTGGAACCTAAATGTAATACTTCTTCAAATGTGTAATGTTCCAGGGCTTATGTATGAGTTGCCCCTTCATAGTCATGAGTTTGTATGCTCCATTACCCACCACGCTTTCTACCTGGTACGGTCCTTCCCAGTTGTAGGCGAACTTTCCTGCCTGCCTGTTCTTGGTGTTCTGGAACACTTTTCTGAGAACTAGGTCTCCTACCTATAAAGCTCTTACCCTTACGTTTTGGTTGTAGCTCCTGGCAGCCGTTTGTTTGTAGGCTGCCATTCTGATCTGAGCGCTGGTTCTTAGTTCGTCCGTGGTGTCCAGGTTGCTAGCCATTTCCACCCGATTCATATCTTCTATTATGCAACCGTACCTATGTGTGGGTACTTGTACTTCATAAGGGATCACAGCTTCAGCTCCGTACACTAAGCTGAACGGTGTTTGTCATATGGCCACATTGGGGGTGGTTCTGTCAGACCAGAGTACAAGGGGAAGCTCATCTGCTCATTTACCCCCTATTTCCTCCAGTCTCTTTTTCAGGTTCTCCATGACAATTTTATTACTGGATTCCGCCTGTCCGTTTGACTGAGGATTCCTTGGGGTAAATTTTAATAGTGCGATGTTCCACCTGGCACAAAAGGCTTCTGTTCTGTCAGACATAAATTGAGCACCATTGTCACATATTATTTCTGAAGGGATACCGAATCTACATATGATGTTCCGCTTGATGAAAGAAATTACGTGTCGCTCAAGGACATGGGGGAACTCCTCCGACTCTATCCACTTGGAGAAATAGTCTGTCACGGCAAGAATGTAGACCTTGTTTCCTGAGGCATGAGGCAGTGGTACCACAATATCCATTCCCCATTTCATGAAGGGCCATGGTGACATTATGGGGTGCATGGGCTCAGCCGGCTGATGGCTAACTGGTGCGTGTCTTTGGCATGCGTCGCATTTCTTTACGTACTCCATTGCATCCTTACGCATGGTTGGCCAGAAGTACCCTTGTATGAGTGCTTTATTGGATAGGCTCCTACCCCTACATGATTTTCACATTCCCTACTGTGGATGTCATGCATAACAGCATGTGCCTCCTGGCTGCTTAGGCAGCGCAGGTATGGTCCTGCTAGTGACTTTCTGAATAGTATGTTGTCAATCAGTACAAACCTGGAGGCTTTCGTCTTGAAACTACTGACTTCTTTTTTATCGGCAGCGAGTACATCGTTTTATCACCAGTCATTGTAAGGCTGCCGCCAATCTGGAGTTTCATCCCGGGCTGATGAGGTACACATTACCCCTGCTTCATGTGTCCACTGGGAGTTTGTGGGTTTATCTGGTGTATCATGTTCGTACTGGTAGACAGCTGGTTCTAAAACATGTATAATGGGCACTGTAGCGATTACCCCGAGCTTGAATGTTGCCCCTAACGTTGCCAAGGCGTCCGCCTCAGCATTCTAATCTCTGGGGACCAGCTTCATGAAGAAGGTAGCGAAACTAAGTTTGAGATCCTTTGCCACTTTCAAGTAGGCAACCATTTTGGAATCCCTGGCTACATACAAGTCATTCACATGGTTTACAATAAGTTTGGAATCACTGTATACTTCTATGTGACTGACTCGTAGGTCCAAGGGAAGCTGTAGTCCCAAGATAAGGGATTCGTATCAGGCTTCGTTGTAGGTTGCCTTGAATTAACACCATACCGCCGGAACAATCTGTTCCTCTTGAGGTGAGCGGAAGACCAGGCCTACCCCCGTTCCCCTCATATTTGAGGCCCCGTCAACGTACAGTACCCACCTTTGATCACCCTTATCCTCACTCAGGCTTAACACGTCTTTGTCAGCCTGAGGTTGGAGGGCCGGGCTAAAATCTGACACGAAGTCAGCTAGGGCCTGGGATTTGATAGCTGTTCGGGGTTCAAATTTCAGGTCGTTCCCACTCAAGTGGAGTGACCACTTAGCCATTCTACCCGACATTTCAGGTTTTCTCATTATAGCTTTCAGGGGGGTAGTTTGTGATCACGGAGATGGTGTGATATTCAAAGTAAGGACGCAACTTATATGAAGCAATAACAAGTGCTAAGACAAGTTTTTCTAGTGAGGTATACCTGGTCTCTGCAGGTAGCAGAGACTTACTGATGTAGTATACAGGTTTCTGTGCTCCATCGTGCTTCCATACCAGTATAGCGCTGACTGCCACCTCCTAAACCGATAAGTACAGGTACAGGGGTTCTCCTGGTTCCGGTTTAGAGAGTAACGGAGGTGTGCTCAAGTAGCTTTGAGTTCATCAAACGCCTTTTCATGTTCCTCCTTCCACTCGAACTGCTTGTTCTTCCTAAGGATGTCATAGAACAGCCGACATCTGTCCGAGGATCTGGAAATGAACCGGTTCAGGGCCGCCACTCTTCCTGTGAGCCTTTGCACGTCTTTTGGTTTATGGGGGGATTCCAGTTGTAGCAGTGCTCGGATCTGTTCTGTACTTGCCTCGATTCCCCTCTCGGTGACTAGATACCCTAAAAACTTTTCGGAGGACACCCCAAAGGTACACTTCAATGGGTTCAGCTTCATGTGGTACTTTTGAGTATCCCAAAGGTGTTCTCCAGGTGGGTCATGTGTTGTTCTGCCTGTTTTGACTTGACCACCATATCGTCTATGTAAACTTCCATTGTTCTCCCAATCTCATTTTTGAACATTTGGTTTACCAGACGTTGGTAAGTCGAACCGGCATTCTTGAGGCCGAACGGCATTACGTTGTAGCAGTACAGGCCCCTCTCAAATCTGAAAGTTGTTTTCTCCTGATCATCCGGGTGCATTTTTATCTGATTCTACCCACTCCATGCGTCAAGTAAGGTGAGCATTTCGCGGCCTGATGTGGCGTCCGCCATTGCGTTTATGTGTGGCAATGGGAAGGGATCTTTTGGGCATGCTTTGCTCAAGTCTGTGAAGTCTAGCATACCCTCCACTTGTTATTCTTCTTAAGTACTACCACAAAATTAGAAAGCCATTCTGAGTACTTGACCTCCCTGATATTTCCTGCTGCTAGCAGATTGTCTACCTCTTGATTGATTACCTCGTTTCTTTTTGGAGAAAACTTCCTCCTTTTCAGTTGTACTGGCTGATAATTGGTGTCGACGTTCAACTGGTGCGTTATAACACTTGGGTCAATACCTACCATATCATCGTGCGACCAGGCAAAGCAATCCATGTTAGTACGCAAATAATCAAGTAGCTGCTGGCGGATACTACCTGTACAGTGTGCTCCAATCAGCACAGTTAGCTCAGGGTGCTGCGCGTTCAGATATACTTCATCAAGTTCTGCCTGTGGTGGCTCAATGTACTCCCTCTGGACGCACAGTCTCTATAATTGCTATGTTGGTGGGCTTGCTGTAGGTTTGAGGGCATCCTTGTAGCAGTTTCTAGCCTCTTCTTGGTCTCCACGTATTTCCTGTACTCCCCAAGGTGTTGGGAATTCAAGCTTTGGTCGTATGTAGATGGCAAGCTTTCATTTCATGGGTCCATGGTTTGCCAAGGATAACATTGTAAGTGGACGGGCCGTCGATGACCAAGTATCTTACCTGTTTGTTAATTCCTCCAGCGAATGTAGGAATTAGGATCTCTCCCAGAGAGTGTTTCGTTTCTCCACTTAACCCAACCGGAGTACCGCCTTCCTGAGCAGGTCGTTCTCACTAAACCCCATGTTTTTTAGGGTTCCCAGCATTATGAGGTTGACGGAACTCCCACTGTCGATTACGATCTTCCTTACCAGGTAATTTCCAATTGAGAGGGTGATAATCAATGCGTCATGATGTTGTTCCCCCTCATCTTGGATGTCTGTTTCGTCGAACGTAACTTCTGGCAAGTCGTTCCTGCTGACGCGGCAAGAGGATTCTAGTTTGTTTCCCTTAGTCTCTGTTGCATGTCGTTTTGCTGCTAAATAAGTCAGCCCACATATCTCTGATCCACCTGTGATAATATTCACAACCTTTAGAGTACAACAGAGGTGGCGAGGGGTGTAGCTGCTCTAATGTGTTTACCTTTCCGGACTTGGCTCCTTTCAGTAGTAAATGATCAAGGCAGCCTGCTCCGTGAAGGTGCTTTATCTCCTTGCGTAAGACTATCCTCTGTGTTGTGTCCGATATCGTGGTGGTATTCACATTTCTTGCTTGCGTCCCTTCTGTCGTTCTCCCTGGGTACCGACTTCTTTGGCCACCTAACTCTCTGTCCGAGCTCCTTTAATGTCTTCAATACTCCGGCGATTCTTGTGGTGAACCCATACTCACTTAATTTGGGGGGAAAGCTAGCACTTTCGGTCCAATCGGTGTCGCCTGAAAATTTGTTCACGGTGTTCTTGCTGTACGGTTTAGATCTTTCACTTTTCTTTTATGTGGTGATTTTTCTGTTGGTACGTTCTGTGTCGTAGACATCCCTCATGGATTCGTCCTCCTCTAAGCGCATGACAGCCACTGCCTTCTGCTGTACCTCTTTAAAGGTGGTACATGGGTACTTGGTGAGTTCCATGTACAGATCTGAATTTTGGTGAAGTCCACGCCTAAATGCTTCTACCACTGTGGGTACGTCGCATTTTGGGATGGAGACCTTTTTCTATGTTGAACCTGTTCAGGTAGTCCCAAGTGGATTCCTCAAACCTCTGGACTACGCTGTACAGGTCACTTGTTTGTTTTTCTAGCTTGCGACTGCTGGCGAATTGTTGGTTAAAGGCATTATCCAGATCTACGAAGGTGGATATAGACTTATTGGGCAGGCTCACGAACCACTGCAGCGCTGCCCCAGACAGGGTTGACCCAAAGACCTTGCACATGTTGGAGCTTGTGTCCTCCACAAATTAGTGTGATAACATTTGTAAATCTCTTACAGGTTCACAAGGGTATACTTCGTATATTTAATCAGTTGATTAAAGTTTACCTAATAACGGTTGGCTTGCTAGAAAGTTTGACGTTATTATCATACAGATGGCGGTGATCAACTGGTCCCTAAAGGTCACACCTATAGGATGTGTTTGAGAGATGTGGTTATAGAAATATGATCACATTGATGCCTAATATGACTAAACAGTTAGTCAATGTGTTGATGAGACAATTATTTAATGAAGATTAAATAATATTAGTTGAGACGAATTAATCACAATTCGTAAATTGAATATAATAAGTTATATTTAATTAAATGTATGTAATGTTAGCTTGGACGAATTAATCTGTTAATTCGTAATTAAATGTAATCGGTTATATTTAATATCAACAAGTTGAATGTGTCATAGTGGTAATAGTGAGGGTACACAAACCAAGAGGTCATGGGTTCGATCCTCACTAGATGACAATTTAACACATTTTATACATTTTTGGAATAACCAAAAATAAGAAGATTATACTCCTTATTTCGGTTACATGGGCCAAATTAGGGTAGAGAATATCTCCCTTATTCAACTCCCATTTTCGGTTTCCATAAGAGGAGAAAGGGAGATCATTTTCTAACCCTAATTCTCTTTTAACCTAATCTCTCCCTCTCATCAGAAAATCACACAAAAAAAAAACCCTAATATTTACAGAAAATTGGGGATCTCATTCTAGCAATTTGAGGGGCATTTCTCGGAGCATCTTTGGTGCAACTGATAGGAGAATATCATTGCGATATTGTTCATAGGCCATAAAAGCTAGGACCGAAGGTTGTTTCTTAATCCTTTACGACTTTGTTTATGCAATTTATTTTATGACTAGTTATCATCACTTTATAATTCGTTATAATCCTTAAATATAAAGGGATGCATACAGATAAATCCCACAAGTGGTATCAGAGCCAAGGCCACGAATTTTAATTTTGATGATTCTCATAAAATTGTTTGTAAACAATAATTAGGGTTTGCGAAAAAATATAATCGGCTGGAATTTGTTTTTGAGCCGTGGATTTTTTTTTTTTCGTTTCCGTACTGTTCACGGATGAACAGTACTTTTTTTAAAAAAAAAAAAAAATTCTGTTTTTTCCTTTCGGTTTCTCCTGAAAAACCGATTAAAGTTTTTTACGGCTGTTTTTGTTTATGCCGATTTGAAAAGCATCCGAGAAAAGAAATTTTTTTCTCTTCATCGTTCACGTGGTTACCGCTCACGATGGGCAAGAAAAAAATTGTTTGTTTTGTTATGGTTTTTACAGAAAAACCGCAAGAAGAAAGAAATAAAAACGGGCTGTTTTTGTTGTTTTGTCTATCCAACCGAGAGAAAAGTAAAAAAAAAAATTTTTGGTTTCTGTTACTGTTCACGTGCTGGACCGATTTAAAAAAAAAAAATTTGTTTTTTTTTTTGGTTTTAGCTGTAAAATCGAGAAAAATTTTCTTTGGGTTGTTTCGGTTTTTACCGAGATAAATTTTAAAGAAATTTTTTTTTTGGGGTTTGTTGTGGCCAATTAATTATTGTGAAGCGGTTCATAATTCGTGGATACTTAATCATTTTAAAGCAGTTTAAAATTTTGACGGATTAAATTCATATTACAAGTTTAATATGAATTAAGATTGAAATTAATGTGATTAATTGAGAAATTGTCACTTAATTTAATAATTTAAATGGGTGGTTTGGATAAAATTAATCTACATAATTAAATAATTATGTCTTGCATGTTTAATTTTTTTTTAGTTGATGCATTTTAAAGTTGAATGAATCGTTTGAATGGTTTAATTTACGTATTTTTGCAATCGGTTGTAATTTGTAATATTTAGTGTGGCCTTAGTCAAATTATGTTTTCGTAATGAAGGAAACATAATTTTTTATGTAATTATGAGATCTCGAATCTCCTTTTTTTATTTCTTTAGTTTTGGGTTTTTGAAATTAGAATGTAATAAATAGGTTTATTATGTAATTTTGTTTATTGTAATTTCAAAGAAGACTAAAGATGGAGGTTGGAACTCACTCCCGCTACATGGATCAAGATGGAACATCAAGACAAGCTTCTCAGGTCCAAGGATGGATTCCAAACTTGTATTTATGTTCATTTTGATAGGATAGGCCACACTAGAACTCTATTATTGTTTTTACATTTTACTATTCTTATTGTTTTTCATTCACATGCTACTTAATGCATCATATTCGGCCTAAACCAAACCACCTACTACTAAAATGCATGAAAATTGACTCATATAGATTGTATGTTAGTTTTCATGGACATACAGATGTCACATACTTATTAAGCCATCACCTTAGTTTATTCATTCACGCATGCTAGATATTAGTTCACTTAAAATGAATTAAAATAAAGTTGATGGGATCTTCCTCTAAAACGGAAATTGAGATTAGTCTTTATAAGGGCAAACAACTATGAATCCCTTCTTCGTCGGTAGGCATAATATGACCCCTTCTACGTTGGGTAAGTAGTTTGTGTTGACTTAGTTTATCTCAACATTATAGTCCGAAGAGTTTCTCGTGATTATAATGGACTAAAGATAGAATTTACAGAAATTTATCGACCAAGAATTCTAAAGGTAGAATTAGCCAAGAGGTGGGCTTATCAATTTACAGAAATTGAGTCTTGGGATCATTTATATAATTCTTGAGGAAGGTCAATTGTATAAATGCATGAGTCTTCGCGTTATAACAAAGATTGCATTAGACTTAAAAATCAAATCGATGCATAGGCTTATTAATCAATTATCTTTTCGCAAAGATGTAGAACACGTTAATTTTATCATTAAACAAATGGCCGAAATAACGAAATCCCAATGCCAAGTGCCACACTTGATCGCGCGTCCTGGGTGAAAGTTTTTATGGACAACATGAATCAGTTCACACATCTGAAAAATGACGGGTCCAACTTTGCGGACTGGGAGGCAGCACTACGGAATGCTGCCATTGCTGACGGTAAGCTCAAGTACTTAACTGAGCCAATACCGGTCAACCCAGGCCCCAATGCAAGAGTCAACGAGTCACTCGCTTATAGTGACTTCGTTATGGAAGCGGGTGCGATAAAGAACGTACTCATCTTTGCAATGGAAACCAATTTGCAGAGACGCTTCATTGCTCAGGGTGCAAACAAGATTTTCACCACGCTCACTAACGTTTCTCAAAGGCACCGAGAATCGTTACTTATGAACATACCTGTCGCTTCTTTGATGCGAAACTCCAGAAGGGCCAACCGGTTAGCCCACACATTCTTCACATGATTGAGAATGTCGAGAAGCTGGAGGCACTTGATTGTAAAATCAGTGAGAGCATTGTCATAGACCGAATGCTTCATTCTCTTCACGATGGTTTTGCCCTTTTCAGGGCGAACTACTACATGAATAACTTGAAAAAGAGTCCTCATGAGCTACACTCCCTTCTCGTACAGACCGAGAAGGATATGAAATTGAGTTGGAGTGTGAAGCAGGATGTTCTCACGATTTTCAACAAGGGTAAAGGTAAGGGCAAGACTCATGGCGACCTAGTCAGAGGTGAGCCAAAGTTTAAAAAGCCAGAAACGGTAAGAGTGGGCCCGGTGAGACTAGTGGCTCACAGGGCAAGGCAAAGAGCAAGGGCGGTGACATTGAGTGCCACCATTGTCACAAGACTGGACATTGGAGGAGGAACTGTCCCGTCTACCGTGAGGACATCAAAGCAGGCCGCGTCGTTCCTGTTGGTATGTCATCTTATATTCATATGATTGAGATTAACCATACAAGTTTCAGAACATGGGTACTTGATACTGGTTGTGGTTCTCATCTGTGTAATAATTTGCAGGACCTAAAGAACATCATACCTCTCGAAAAGGGTGATGTGGACCTGCGAGTCGGGAATGGAGCACGAGTTGCTGCAGTCTCGAAGGGAACATATGTAATCCAACTCCCTAGTGGTTTTGAGTTATTTTATATAATCACTATGTACCCAGTTTATCTAAGAACATTATTTCTATTTCCGTACTCGATATAGACGGTTTTGCATTTTCAATAAAGGATAATACCTGTATTTTCTTTTTAATGAAATGATTTATGGCAAAGCAGTTTCCATGAATGAAATTTACATCTTAGATCAAACCACAGAAATATTACACGTGAATAATAAGAAATTAAAGGTTGGTGACAAAGATCAAACCTATCTATGGCATTGTCGAATGGGACATATAAATGAGAAAAGCGTGAAGAAACTCGTCGATAATGGGACTATTCCCGCATTCGAATTTTATACATATGGCACGTGTGAATCATGTCTCATTGGCAAAATGACTCGAATTTCCTTCAAAGGTGTTGGAATGCGTACTAGTGACCTATTAGGACTCATACATACTGATGTTTGTGGACCTATGTCAATTACCGCTAGAGATGGCTATAGATATTTTATCACTTTCACGGACGATTTGAGTAGATACGGATATGTCTACTTAATGAAGCATAAAAGTGAGTCCTTTGAGAAATTCAAGGAATACCAGAACAGGGTTGAAAACCAACTGGGTAAAAAGGTTAAAGCACTCCGTTCAGATCGGGGTGGCGAATATATTTCAAATGAGTTTGATCAACACCTTAAAGACTGTGGAATCGTACTACAGTTAACTCCACCTGGAACACCTCAATTGAATGGTGTGTCCGAACGGAGAAATCGAACCTTACTTGATATGGTTCGATCCATGATGAGTCACACGGTAGTGCCTGATTCATTATGGGGTTTTGCTCTTTTGCCAGCTGCTCTTATACTTAACCGAAGTCCGTCTAAAGCTGTTGACAAGACATCATATGAAATGTGGAAGGGAACGGTACCTAACTTGTCCTTTATATGGGTTTGGGCCTGCGAGGCTTATGTCAAGTGGAGACACGAGGATAAGCTCGGCCCGCGATCGGTCATGACATACTTTATAGGTTATCCAAAAGGAACATTTGGTCATTACTTCTATTCGCCTACCGAACATCGAGTTTTGGTTGCGGCTAGTGCGACGTTCTTAGAGAAAGAATTTCTCGAGAACAAGACGAGTAATAGAACCTTCGAGCTGTCGGAGATTTCAGAACCAACAACCGAGGAACAGATGGAGGAAGTTGTTCCTCCAACTGATGATACGGTTAATATTCCGGAGGAACCTAGGAGGTCGGGTAGAGTCTCTCATCCTCCGGACAGATACATTGGTATGGTCGAGGAGAATGACGTTTTACTCCTAGAGAGTAATGAACCCATTACCTATAAAGGTGCTATGACCTGTTCCGACTCAAAGCTATGGCTCGAAGCCATGCAATCCGAGATGGACTCCATGTATGAGAAAGACGTATGGGATCTAGTTGATTTACCTAATAAGGCAAAACCTCTACAGTGCAAATGGCTTTACAAAATAAAGCGTTCTGTAGACGCGCAACCAGATACCTATAAGGCACGACTTGTGGCAAAAGGTGTCACTCAAGTGCACGGATTACATTATGATGAGATTTTTGCACCTGTAGTCATGCTACATTCCATTCGGATAATCTTAGCGATTGCCGCATTTCATGATTATGAGATTTGGCAAATGGATGTGAAAACCGCCTTCTTAAACGGTTATTTGGAGGAAGAGTTGTACATGGTGCAACCCGAAGGTTTCATAGATCCTGAGCATCCTAAGAAAGTATGCATGCTTAAGCGTTCCATTTATGGACTTAAGCAAGCTTCTCGGAGTTGGAATCATCGTTTCGACCAGGTGATAAAAGAGTATGGTTTCACTCGATCGGTCGAAGAACCATGCTTATATATCAAGTCGAGTGGGAGCAATATTGTTTTCTTGATATTGTATGTCGATGACATACTCTTGATTGGGAATGATATTCCTCTCCTATCTTCGGTTAAAGAATGGTTGAAGAACCATTTCCAGATGAAAGATCTGGGTGAGGCACAGCGCATTTTGGGAATCCGTATCTACCGAGATAGATCACGACGGACGTTATCACTTAGTCAGGAGTCTTATTTGGATAAGATTCTTGAAAAGTTCAGCATGACCAACTCCAAGAAGGGGAACCTTCCAATGACGACTGGGATGCAGTTGAGCAAGTCTTAGTCACCCACGACGCCTGAAGGGATTGAGCGCATGAGTCGTGTTCCTTATGCATCTGCAATAGGATCGATCATGTATGCCATGATATGCACACGTCCAGACGTGGCATATGCATTGAGTATGACGAGTCGGTACCAAAAGACTCCTGGTGAAACACACTGGATAGCTGTTAAAAACATCTTCAAGTACCTACGGAGGACTAAGGATTGGGTATTGACTTATGGAGGAGATACTAAGCTATGCGCAATCGGTTACGCAGATGCTAGCTTCCAAACGGATCGAGATGATTAGAAATCTCAGTCTAGATTTGTTGTTACTCTTAATGGTGCTGCGGTCAGCCGGAATAGTTCCAAACAGGAAGTTGTAGTAGATTATACTATTGAGCCATTGAAATATGATAAGCATGAAGGGCACGTTATTTCCATGAGAATTAAACGTGTACCTGAGTTATAGTAGTTGATTATGAATTCGATACGTTATCTTTTTCATAAACTATTTATAACTTCATCGTTTTTATAATATTTTGTTTTTCATGTGGATTGTACTGACAACATTGAACCCACTAAGTGAACTGAATTACATTATATTTGTTTTGGTCCGTAATCGCCAATGTGAACTGATAACTCCGGCTATTATATTGTGCAGTCGATTGATGGTGGGTTCAATGAGCCATAAGTCAAACGGTTGACTGATCGATCACAGATGCGAGATTATAACGATACCTCGTAGGACAACTTTTTGTGACAACGTAATGGAGTCCTAAATGTTTAAAAACATTCGGTGCCAGGTCGTGGATAGGACATCCATTCCTAGAGTCAATTCTTTTGACTATCGACTGTCTCTTGAGATTAAGGCAGTTTTTGGGTGACTTTGGTTTCTTTCTTACGGTCTGCCGTAAATGGAGGCTAAGTAGATTTTTTTTGGGTCATTTCATACGGTGCTTACATCTGCAGGATTCGAGTTGAGGAAAATATCCAACCTTTATCAGGTATAGTTATTTCTCAGGGCCACGCGAGGAGTTGTAACTGAAATGCATGGACATGCTCGAATGTTGATTCGTTTATCAGTTAAGTTACTCTCTAGTCGGGGAAACCATTCTTGATATTGATCGCTTGTAAAATACGACCTTTATGAATACGGATTTGCAAATTGTTTTACATTGAGTGGGAGAAATTTTAGGATATGAGAATCGGTTATCGCACATACACTTGTGAGGACAAGTGGGAGTTTGTTGGAGCTTGTGTACTCCACAAATTAGTGTGATAACATTTGTAAATCTCTTACAGGTTCACAAGGGTATACTTCGTATATTTAATCAGTTGATTAACGTTTACCTAATAACGGTTGGCTTGCTAGAAAGTTTGACGTTATTATCATACAGATGGCGGTGATCAACTGGTCCCTAAAGGTCACACATATAGGATGTGTTTGAGAGATGTGGTTATAGAAATATGATCACATTGATGCCTAATATGACTAAACAGTTAGTCAATGTGTTGATGAGACAATTATTTAATGAAAATTAAATAATATTAGTTGAGACGAATTAACTGTCAATTCGTAAATTGAATATAATAAGTTATATTTAATTAAATGTATGTAATGTTAGCTTGGACGAATTAATCTGTTAATTCGTAATTAAATGTAATCGGTTATATTTAATATCAACAAGTTGAATATGTCATAGTGGTAATAGTGAGGATACACAAACCAAGAGGTCATGGGTTCGATCCTCACTAGATGACAATTTAACACATTTTATACATTTTTGGAATAACCAAAAATAAGGAGATTATACTCCTTATTTCGGTTACATGGGCCGAATTAGGGTAGAGAATATCTCCCTTATTCAACTCCCATTTTCGGTTTCCATAAGAGGAGAAAAGGAGATCATTTTCAAACCCTAATTCTCTTTTAACCTAATCTCTCCCTCTCATCAGAAAATCACACAAAAAAACCCTAATATTTACAGAAAATTGGGGATCTCATTCTAGCAATTTGAGGGGCATTTCTCGGAGCATCTTGGGTGCAACTGATATGAGAATATCATTGCGATATTTTTCATAGGCCATAAAAGCTAGGACCGAAGGTTATTTCTTAATCCTTTACGATTTTGTTTATGCAATTTATTTTATGACTAGTTATCATCACTTTATAATTCGTTATAATCCTTAAATATAAAGGGATGCATACAGATAAATCCCACAGCACATGCATGCTTCCTTGAGGGAACCCGTTGCTGTTACTACCATCATCTTCTGCTTGTACTAGTTGACTTGGTCCAATGGATCAGTTGTCCCATCATATACGGTCATAGTTGGTGGAGTAAATCCTTTAGGTACGCTGACGAGTGCTATGCTTTCCACAAAGGGTGAATCGGTGTACCTTTCTGGTGATGTCATCTCCATGGGACGAGGCATTCCTTGCACTTTAATAATCATAACCCTAAGCTCCTGCAGTTGCTGCTCCACTGAGGTACTTGTTCCCACAGGTATGTTATGTACTGGCGAATAGAAGGCAAAGGGACTGCCGATCCCTGGCGTTCCTCCTGTTGCGTACGGTGGAACGACGTAGCCGTTAGGCAGCGGAGTCACTTTCATAATAGGCCTGAACTGTTCCCCCGGAGCCTGTTATGCGTACATGCTTGCTCCTGTGGGAGCAGTGTTTGTAAATAATTCGTCTTGGGTGTTCCCCAATACGGGCGGTGTACTGATGAATGGCGAGGGGAAACTGGGTGTTAAGGCTCCCAACCCTACTAGGGTGATTGCCCCTACTAGCGTTCCCGTTGGTGACATCGTCCTTGGTGGTGGCGTTACCCCTGGTGGTGATAGTACCCCCGGAGGAGACATCATCATTTGCTGCTACAGTACCCCCGGTGGTGATACCACTCCCAGATCTAGCTTGGTTACCAAGTCTTGTGGGAAGATTTTTCCCTGGCTCCCCTTGAGCGTTTCCCGATCTGGTGTATGCTCTGACGTCTGTGGGGGTACTCCCTTCTAGGATACTGCATCCATCCTGTCTTTCAAGACCTGGTTGTCCCTTTGCAGGATCTCGTTGTCCTTTTGTAGGCTCTCCACAGCACGGTGCAAAGTGTTCATGCCTGGGAGTAGCTGCTGCCATGCCTCCGGCGGTGCTGATCCCGCGTGTTGAGAAACCATCGGCGTTCCTCCTAATCTGACTGGGCTGCTTTCCCTGCTGGACTTCATTTGGGCAGGGATCCCTGATACCTTACTTCCGCGCTCTGCCCCCACATCCGTGGTTCTGGGTGAATGCGGGGGTTTGGCTAGTACTAGGGTCACCTTAGTCGGCTGGCTGGTGGTAACTGCCTGCTGATGATATCCGCTGGCTTTACCGTTCCCGTTACGGCTGGCGTGGTTCGTACCATGGGTTGGGTGGTAGAACCTGAGATGCTGGAGGTGGAACTCGAAGCGCTGGAGGTACTTTGATTGGATCCTGACATGCTGAACGTACTGTTGGGAAGGTTGACTTTATAATATGACCGTTATGCCCCACGGTGGGAGCCAAACTGTTTTGGTAAAAAATTACCTAATAGTTACTTTGTCTTAGGTGGGTTAAAGCGGTCTATTGTTGGTCAATTTTAAGGTAATGAGATCGTACTTGCAAACTGACGGAACAAAATAAAGAATGCAAAAAAATAAAAGACACAAGAAATTGGTGACGCGAAAAACCCGAATGTGAGAAAAACCGCGGAGGGAGTTGGTATCCCACCAAATGTATGCACTATGACTTCTGGAGTACTGAGGAGGACCAATGTAACGATACAATTTTGAGGGAAATAATGAGTAATGCTCTTGCGCGATGATGGGTTTATATTTTTCTGGTGTTCAGACTTGAAGTGTGAGTGAATGATTTATTGAATGCCTTGTTGTTTTGCCTCTGCTTCGTATTTATAGTTGTTCCCTTTGACCCGCTCCTCCTTAGCGCCTACTCCCTGTTTCTCTCAACTTCCCTATTTTCGTGGGATCTGTTATTGGACCGAGTCTCACGGGCTTTGTTGAACTTGTACTCCGTATTTGACTGCAGCTTTGAGTGAGTTTGATTAAGATATTTCTTTGCCACATCATCAATCCGTTGCTTCTGTTTTAATCCAATTACTAGTTGCCACATCATCAAGCGGGGATTTTTGTGTAAAAATAACCCAAACAATGAGTTCAGCTCTGAGTCTACTGATTGGAATCACACTATTCTTCTATCGTGATATTTGGGATTTATTTAGTTTTTTTAATATTATTATTCCACCAGTATTAAGAAAGATGATTGATTGCCTAGGTAGAAATCCACCACTTTTGTTACGCAAATTCTTATTTCAGACGGAAATAAGACGGATTAAATGTAGTCATTTTACTGTAAAATGTTATTATTTTCTGATAAAATGTTATCCTTATTTTTAGAGTAAAAAGTGATAACTTTAGTTAATTTTGTCATTAAATAATTACATTCTATTAAAAAAAATAGTGATATTTAATTCGTCTTATTTAAGACCGTCTCAAGCAAGACTTATTGCTTTTCTTATGTGCTTTTTAGGCAACCCCATCAATTGTGCATTGCAACTTTATTTATTTATTTGAACTTGCGTCACTTTGTTTCTATACGTGAATTGAATATTTCTTTTGTTTTACATAGTCGTTATTTGTGGCTGTAAAAATTTATACAATCAATTGTATTACATCTAACGTATAATCTATGAACTGAATAGCATTCTGCTATTTATCCCCTCTCAGATGAGAGCTTCTAAACAATATATTAATGATTTTATGTATTACCATAAAATTTACGACTTGAATGAAGGATGGAAGAGAAATAATAAGAAAGGAAATGAAGAATGGGAAGGCCTGTTTAATATGCATGGAGTCAACATCACTATCATCATCGCCATCCTCATACTCAAGTACTCAACCATGAGGGAAAGCCAATAATCAGTGGACCCATCATTTACCCGAAAAGCTACCTTCTTCCCTAGATATTTGCATGCCGTCCTACATTTTTCATGCAAATTAATGTATATGTGACGGACTAAAAGTCATATGCCTATCAAATGTAAATTTATAATTACTTACTTACTAAACTACTAAAACAATAATATAGAGAAAGTAAGGGTCGAACCCACAAGGAAGGACTAAATCAATTAAAGTGTATGATAATGTAGAATAAAGTAACCAGTTTAGGGGGAGAATTTGAATTGTTTGATTAACTAGAGAACTAATACTGAGCAAATAATAAAGATGAGCAAACTCAGAGATTTAAAGGTCTTAAATCCAAACATATATCCGCACTCAATAACAATTGATCATTGTAAGACGGTTTCAATAACTAATCTTGATTACTATATCGTGAATGTAAAAATCCAATTCTCCTTATGAATAGTCAATTAAAACGAATCCCGTTTTTAATCAACCCCAACTATTAAACAACCCTAACAATCCAGTTCAAGGTTTAATTCAATAGCAGCAATATAATTTAGAGAATTCAATAGAGAATAAATAGCGCATACAATCCAGTTGCACTTTAGATATTTATGTGAATCGCTTCTAAGTACTAATATCAATGTATCCCATTCAATACTAATTCTTAGATGTTAGTAGTGTAATGTTAATCAATAAATCTTATTCAATCAACAATACTAACAATAGAATGAAGAAATCAAGAAACTAGTTGCGCACCTAGCAATTATCAATCAACATTCATATAATTAAGAGCTAAGCAATTCACAATAATCAAGAAGAGAAATTAAAACATTCAAACTCACAATCGGATTTAGAGTGCTTCAATTGCTTGAATCCAAGCTGAGAGGAATTTGTTCCTTATAATTGTCTTACAAAACATAAAATCTCTCAGTTATTCCTCTCTAGAAAAATATTCTCAAACTAATGATAATCCTCCTAATCGATAATAACCCTAATATTATAAGAACCAAAATAAATATGGTAATTCTGAGAATAGGAAATATTGTGCAAAACGGATATCTTGCAAACTGATCTACGAGCGGACTCCTGCGGGTCGCATAGCACTCTGACTTGTTGGAGTATGGTGTTGCTCCAAACTAAAATGTGATAATATTGTCCCACATAGGATAAATAGTGGGGGAGTCTTATCCTTATATATGAATGTTCACTATCAAGTGACACGTGACACATGGGTGTTGTGCGATGTACCCCTTTTACTTTTGTTCTAAATATTTTTCCTCGGATTCTAACTGTTGGAATTTTAGTCGTTAAAGCATAATCACACAATATAATATCTGCTCTTAATGTATGGTTTTATTACTATTCATTGCCGGTTTAATGGCCATTAACTTGGTGATTTTGTGGCATCTCTATGTGGTTGTTGGAACCTTTTCTTTACTATAAAAGCTTCCATTCTCCAACAGTTTTACACACACAAAAATACGGAAACATTATCACTATATCTTTTATATATAAACTATATTCTGAGAACAATTACCACTTCCGTCTTTGGTGTGCAACAATGTGCGGAAGGAGGCATTAACCCTGGAATCGGTGACCACGGAACCCAGGGAGCACATGTGTGGGGGTCTAGCTGATTTAGGGCAGTGTCTTACACGACCATAACTCGATCTCTAGACCTTCGTTTGAGGCGTGTAATATGGCGTTGGAAAGCTAATAAGAAGGGCTACAACTTTGTAGTTGGAGCGAGGAGCAGATTAAGTAATATACCATTCTTAAAATAGGTTGCAATGTCATGGTTGTGGTAGAAAATTTATAAAAGAATGGTATAAAACTATTCTCGAAAGGTATGGTCTTGCCCTTTATCTTATAAGTACTCATATTGAGTGTGTTGCAAGCAATGCCCATCATCTTTTATGGGTGATGATATTTTTGTTTAAGTACATGTTGGCTATGGTTATTTACTATATAAGTGAATACAATATTTTATCCTGGTTAATACGGGTGTAATTGATCATTGTTGCCATATTAATTGGTTTCGACTTTCAATGCATTGTGAATTAATTATTACATTACATATGTTGACCAAAGTGCTAATCAATATGTATCATTGTGTTTAATTCGTTTTTTTTTTTTTAAAAAAAAAAATTAAAATCGAAGTATCGGGCACACGTGTTTGTTGAAGTGTCGGACTCGGCAATATCTATGACGATATTGACACTGATTCAAAATAAGGTATTTAAGTGTCGTATATTTATTTCAAGTGTCGAGAAAATATGAGGAGTCGAAGTAATATAGGATATAAGTATCGTTCTTACTCGTCCAATTATATAGCTTAGAGTTTATATGTTTGAGTGTCGCTATTAATTTGCAAATTGCAAATTGAGCACTAATTGGTGATAAAGTACGTGGACTTCAAAAACCATGTGTTTCACTTGATTGAAGTTGTTTTCACTAGTGTATATTGAGAAAACCTATTTATCATACAAATTGCTATGAAATAAGAATTCGTTGCTTTGAGACTTTTGTTTTGTGCATAATGTATAACATGCAAGAAGTTGTGTGCCTATGTTGTTTGTACACAAGTGTGGGGTTCAATATTTTGTTTTCACTTGATCTATTATCTTGGATATATTTGCGTGATAATTGAAAGTGTTTATTTGTCAATTTTCATAAGGTTAGATTATGAAGATTTAAATTGTCGTATACGATTATATGATATCTAAAAAGTTGAGATGATTAATTAAATAAATAATGTGTATAGTTTGTTTGAACGATTATGTTTGTCACTAATTTGTGGCGTGACAACATGTGGGAGAAGACGTTCAACTTATTATTTGATAAAATTATTAATCAAGTTTAGATTTGATAACTCATTAATTATTCCACATGGCTAAATATTTTGATTGTGGGGGAAAGCTATTCTATCTGCTTGTCATGTTTTAAACCGTGTATCTCATGAGAAAGTTGATGTGACTCCTTATGAGATTTAGAAGGATTATAAACCTAATTTGAGGTTTTTAAAGGTCGGGGATATTTAGCCAAAGTTGGCTTACCTGCTTCTAAAAGAGACAAAATAGGACTTAAAACTATTGACTCGCTTTTTGGTGGACTATATTGATCTAATAGTGCAGCCTATAGATTCATGACTAAAGATGTGGGTTCGGGACTTTATGGTAGCATTGTTGAATGTAGAGATGTTGTTTTATTTGAGGAATTTTTTACTTTGAAACCTTCTTGGGGATGGATTTGACTTTTGATGCTTCTTCCCATGTGGATTTTGATGGTAGCTCTCCACCTCTTTTTGACACATCTAGTGAACTACCTTTAGTTACAAAGAGTAGTAAGAGACCTAGAGTTGAGAAATCTTTTGAGTCTAATTTTATTATGGAGGAGGATGGTAAATATCTAGATGATGAGTTGGTTGGCATGTATATTGTGGATGGGGATCTTGAGATCTATGACGATGTTATGAGATCAGTTGATGCTTCTTTGTGGAAAGAGGCCGTTGATAGTTAGACTGAGTCCATTATGTCTAATCATACTTGAGATATTGTTTACTTATCTCGTGGTTGTAAGCCTACAGGGTGTAAATGGGTGTTTAGGAAGAAATGACGGTTGATGGGACTATTGATAAATCTAAGGCCGGGTTGGTGGTCAAGGGTTTCACCCAAAAGTTTGGTTTAGACTATTTTGACACCTATTCCCCGGTCACTAAGATTGCTTCCATTAGAGTGATGTTTGCTATTGCTTCCATGTATAACTTGCTTGTTCATCAGATGGATGTGAAAACTGCGTTTTTAAATGGTGATCTCGATGAAGAGATTTATATGGATCAACTTGATGGTTTTATAGTGCCTCGTCAAGAACATAAAGTTTGTGCGGTGTACCCACATAGGATGAATAGTGGGGGAGTCTTATCCTTATATATGAATGTTCACTATCAAGTGACACGTGAGACATGAGCGTTGTGCGGTGTACCCCTTTTACTTTTGCTCTAAATATTTTTCCTCGGATTCTAACTGTTGGAATTCTAGTCGTTAAAGTATAATCACACAATAATATCTGCTCTTAATGTATGGTTTTATTACCATTCATTGCCGGTTTAATGGCCATTAACTTGGTGATTTTTTGGCATCTCTATGTGGTTGTTGGAACCTTTTGTTCACTATAAAAGCTTCCATTCTCCAACAGTTTTACACACATAAAAATACGGAAACATTATCTCTATATCTTTTATAAACTATATTCTGAGAACAGTTCCCACTTCCGTCTTTGGTGTGCAACAATGTGCGGAAGGAGGCGTTAACCCTGGAATCGGTGACCACGGAACCCAAGGAGCACCTGTGTGGAGGTCTAACTGATTTAGGGCAGTATCTTACACGGTATCTCGATTAAGGTTACATCGATCAGATAAGTTCATATTTCCTACATGACTCAAGTGCTCCGTTTCAGCGTTTTCTTTGTTGGTCATACATTATGCTGATGCTTATTGGACCTAAAGAAGACAAGGCCATGTGAGTATGTGGCCACCTTTTGCATTTTGTTGGTCCACTTGCATAAGTTCCATTCTCTTGCTCCTTTGATTTAGCCCAAGATTTAATAAGCTTGCTACCCAATTCACTCAACCAATATTCCAAAACTCATTCATCCCATAATTCCACATAATTACTTCATCTTATAATTAACATTATAAGATGGTAAATTATAGAATTACGCCTCTAATACACCACCTATTTCACTGGTAATCACCTTAATCGACACCCTTATACCATACAAAACTCGTCTCATCAATATGTCAGTAGGTACTATAGTAGATTTTCACATAACGGTCAACTTTTGTCTTACACTGAAATCTCTATGTGTTTTGACACTTTCGTATAATAAAAACAGGAAAGTAAAAATCATAAGTTAAAAAACAAACAAATCAAGTAATGTAGTTGGTCGGTCCGCTTTGAGCTTAGATTTCGGTTACTTGTCGTTAGGAGCACCTAGACCAAAACAATATTTATAACTTCACAAACAACTCTACTACTAGTAAAGAGGCAAGTAAAGGTCGGATCCCAAGGGACGGGTATTGATGTAGGATTTTCGATTGCAAGTAGTGGTGTTTAGGGGTGTCACAATTTGGGTTGAGATAAGAAGATCACTAAACTAAATAACAATTAAAGTAAACAAGCAAGATGACTAAAATGAGATGTAAACAATTGATTAAAAGCACTAGGGTGTCATGGGTTCATAGGGGATTCATGGGAATTAATCATACAAACATATTCTCAAATTATAAGCAAGCAATTATTGTTGTGATAGGATCGAGTTGGTTTATATCTTACAATCCTAGGAAGGTTTGGGTCCCGGAGCCGAATCAATTAGGTTGTACAACACCTACAAGTCGACTTAATCCTCCCTATCAACTATATGCATGGTCTAATGAAACTCGAGTTGGTTTATGTCTTACAAGTCTCATTGAAAAGGTAAGTTATGGGTAAAAAATGCAAGGATTCATAGGCTCGCATTTCATCAAACATAACATGTGCATAAGTTGAGATCACAACAAGCAAGCAAATAAATTATGAAAACATATTAAATTAAGCCTGAATCATCCCCCATGTTGGTTTCCCATAGGTTCCCATTAACCCTAGTTAAGGAAACTACTCACTCATTATCAAGTTTAACATGTTAACAAGGTTGTCAATCATATTAACAAAGCAAAACATGATGAATAAATGAAGATGATTAACAATAATTAAAAAGGGATTAAGAGAGTTATACCTAATGATGATTCCAAAATAATAATGCAAAGAATAATAGAGGTACTTGATGATTGATGGAAGGTTGTCAATCTCCCAATAAACCCAAATAATCTTCAATTACCCAAAATAAAAGAAGAACAAAAGAGAAATTAAGGAAATGAGATTTGTATTAATATTTGATTAGAAGTTGATTACAAGATTAAAGAGATATTAGAATAGTATAAACTACATTAAAGATTGATAAGAAGAACATGATAATCTAATTAGACTAATGGGGTATTTATAGTGGGGATTAGGTGCACAAATTAGGGTTGGGCTTAAATGACGATTAAGTCCTTGAGGAATCGCTCCTCTCAAGAAAAGATACGGGTCTCCTTTTAGCTAGTCTTCCAAAAATATGCGCATCTCAAATGAAGAAAGAAGAGGACGTGCCCCTCTGGAGTACAATCCGAGCGTCCAAGGGTCGGGACGGGCGGATTCTGGAGCTGCTGGACAGGCGGCCTTGTGGTAAGGACGAGCGTCCTGGGGAGCTGTTGGACGGGCATCCCGATGGTTGGGATGAGCGGATTCTGGCTCAGCTTCCTTTTCTTCTTTTCTTCTTTTCTTCTTCCAACAATCCTCCGGGATTTTGTCGGAGATGCAAGGATCTTCTTCATCATTGCCCATCTACAACATTATGTACAAAGGCCTTCTAGTCTTGTCTTCTCTTTGATGCTTGGTCATTAGATTCGATAAATTTAGCTCTATTTTGCCATGAAAATGCAAGGGTTGCACTCCTCTCCTACCAAGGAAACAAAACCTCAAAGAATATGCAAAACAAAGGACTAAAGATAGTAAATGACCCAAATATGCACTAAAAAGCATAGGAACGAGGCTAATTCGGGGACTAAATATGCTCAAATATTGATCACATCAAATATCCCCAAACCGAACCTTTGCTCGTCCCGAGTAAAGAGGTGACAAAACTAGTACCCTTATTTAAACTATCCTACTAATGTAGCCGATATGAGCCAATTAGTGGGTCTCACTCCGCCCCTTAAACTCACAACAAGACAACCATGAGGTAGGATGCCTTCTTGCAAGGCAAGGTGGGTCTTGCCAAAATGGCGACACATCCAATCATTAAAGCACACAAAATTAAGTAATGGATGCATCTACAAAAAGAATAGCCGTTTTCCTCATCTAAGTGGCGGAAATTATCTAAAGGGGAAGCAATTTAAGGGTACACACTCCTTCATAGATATGGTTTCTTCAAACTACTAAGCCTAGAAGGATACCAATAAATCACCTCCAAGTTGTGTCAAGCTAGGGTACCTTTGTCCTCAATCGTTAAGTTCTTTTGTCAAGAATAGACTCCCTATGGTGTTAGAAACACTGGAGGATTGCGGAATTCCCCTTCTTGCCTAGACAAGAAGAAGGGTCGTCTCCTCTCTACCATGCACAAAAATGGATACGATGGATAAAGGGATCAATAGTAATTGAGTTTCATTTGGGAGTTTGATTTTGTTGTTGTTTTTCCCCCCAATTTCTTGTGGCATTTGACATTTGAGAACATTTTCTTTTTGCCATTTCTTTTGATTTTTGGCATTTCAATACTTGACAACTTTTCAAATTTTTGCATTTTCTTTTGAACATTTTCAAAGTCACCCCAATTAATAACGAGGGTGCCTTATATTTGAAGCATAGGAGTTTTTATTTTTGTTACTCCTCTTTTCTTTTGATGCAATTTGCAAACTTTTTGACTTTTCATTTCATTTCTTGAACTCAACTTGAATAATTTTTGTGCCCATTCCCTTTGATGACAAAATGTATGGTAGAACATGGATGAATGATGGTTGCATGGTTTCAAGGGTCACCTTGGAATAAACGGTAGCCAAGGAGTTATCACACCACAAGGTACTCTCGACTAGGCCTTAATCCATGGGTCAAAGGATACTAGAATGACACATCCTAGGGTGTTTTACAAGTATTCTAACAAGAAAAGTCTTAAGAAGAAAAAGCATCTACTAGAGCCTATATACACTTATCAAGCTTCCCAAATAGACGGTTTAACAAAAAAAAAATTCCTAAATGCAACTAACATATATACAACCTAATGCATATGATTCTACCAACTAGTATGCCAAATAATCTAAATACAATTCCTAAATTCACATTGTTTATACCGCATCAATCAAAATAAAGCCACATAGTCATTAACATAAAGAGGAAAAAGGAGATTGGAAAGATCATACCATGCGGTCTTCTATATCCTCATGTCTCGGATGTGGCGTAGTCAATCAATGTGAACAAGGATGAACAAACACAATATATACAAAATAATATATACAAATCTACACTAAAAAGGAATGAACATGTTTTTAGATTTTCAATTTTTCAATTTTTTTGGATTTTTTTGGATTTTTGGATTTTTTTGGATTTTGAATAAAAGTCAAGTTATAATTTCCCATCTCCACACTAGTATGGGCATTGTCCTCAATGGCCAATACGATAGGAAATTATGCAATGAATATGCATGATTTCTAAACTAAATGCAAACTATACTAAGCTACACTACATGATGCATGTGTTTTTGTTATGGCGGAGAGCATAATTTAAATTAGCTCTCAATGCATATGCATGGACTTCCCCAAACCAAAATAGACATTATTTCTAACGTCATGAATTTCGGGGGAGTTTATGAACATGGAATGCAATGCATGAAACTAAAGATTGTCATTTTGGATTTTACAAGTTGGGAACAAAAATAAAGAACACATTAATGAAGCCAAAGTGTTAGTCCTCTAATGTTGCTAGGACTCCACAAAATAAATGATCAAAACAAATATGGTACAATAAATTAAGAAAACATCAAATTTTTTTCATGAAAGTTAAAGAGAGAAGGGATAAGGGAAACTTCACTTAAGCCTTGATGGGTGCCTCTTGCCCGCTCCATCAAGCTATGAAGAGATCTCTAGAGATCGCCGTCATCCCCCTCTAAGTCACTATCCCAAGCCTCTTTGGATACGTCACTTGCATTGAAGTCCATGAACTCATCTCCCTCACTATTGAGCTCCACCATATCTCCACCACAAGATTTATCACTCCCTTCGCCTTCTTGCCCATTTGCTCCTTCATTGGCCCTTGCCGAGTTTGGGAAGATAATATCCATTTGGGCCCAAGAGGGAAACATTCCCTCCTCGCTAACCTTCCCTTGTTGAACCAAATGGTGGAATTGTGGGTATAGAGCATAGTAGCTATCCACGGTGGCTTCATATTGACGGAGATGCATGTCTTGGAGAATTCCCGTCATAAAATCGTATCGGGGAAGGATGAAGGGGTTAGGATGATTGTATGGTTGGTATTGAAAAGGGTAGGGAGGTATCTTGATCTTTTCATTTTGTTGTTGTGGCTCGTTTTGTTGTTGTTGGGTTTGTGGCGGTGCTTGATTTGCTTGGTTCGGGTTTGTGGGGATGAGGTATGACGGGATTGGAGATAGAGGACCCCTCCTAGGTGAAATTCTCGGTAAACCGTTCATTGGCAAGTAGATAGGATTTCTCCCTTTTGTTATCCATTTGATTTTCTTTTCAAAACCCTCGTGGGTTATCCAATGATGTTGCACAAGGATTAGCTCCTCATTTATCCTTGTATTTCCCGGAAGGGGAATGTACTCATTGTTCTCATTAAACCTTGGATTAAAGTGTTTTGCGAGTCTTGTAATGAGTCCTCCATTGACGATATGCTTCATCCCATCGTCGTACCCATTTCGAAACTTAGCCCATTTCTCAAGGAGTACAAGTGGTAAATTAAAATGATATCCACTTCTTCCTTGGATCTCAAGATATGATTTCATGAATACGAGATCAAGCTCATTCACAATTGCCGGGTCTCGGCGTGCAAGAATAGTTCCGGATAAGAACCGGTAAGTGAGCCTTAGAATAGGGTTTTGGATGTGAAATGCTAAACATTCCTTGATATACAAAAAGTCTCGACCGGTCATGGCTCTCCATAATGGTACCACACTATACTTCTTAGGTTTTGATGTTCGGGTAGGCGAAACATCCAAACCGAGTACATTTGCAAACTCAACAAGAGTCATCATCCTTGCTACATTCTCCAATCTAAACTCTATGCAAATTGTTTGGTTCAAATTTGTGATCTTTAAGAAACTTAAGAACTCAAGAACAAGAGGTCGGTAGGTTTGCTTATGTAAGTGAAACAAGGTAGAAAGACCAAACAACTCAAAAAGGGCTTCCGTTTGATGGTATATTCCAAGCTTTCTTAATGTTTCATGGCATAGAAATTTGGTAGGAAGAATATTCTTACCAAGTAATCGGTGAAAGACAAGCCTTTGAACATCGTTCACAAACTCAATGTTGCAAAAATCGTCAAGCTTAGTGAGATCCACAATCTCTTCATGTACCCTCCTTAGAGTGTTGATGTGAGAAGTAGATGAGCTTTCTCTCACTCTTGGTCTTCTTCTTTCCCTAAATGAAGATCCTCTTGGTCCCATTCTTTGATTGTAGATTTGGAATTTAATTTGTTGGAATATGGAGATGCTCTTTGTGAAGTAAATCTTGCTTTTTGAATCTTTTTGGAACCCTAGAATTTGGGGGTTTTTGTTTTTGTGGAGTTAGTGAGTGCTTGAGATATGTTTTGGGAGTCATAAGAGAGGGGGTTTTTATATTGTAAGTGGAAAGAAGGATGAGATGTCACAAATTGTGTGGTGGGGGAGAAAATTGATTGCAAAAATCGGGAATAAAAGACGCAGGGGGACGAGCGGATTCGTCATCGGGACGCTCGGATTTTTGGGTGCTGGGACGAGCGTCTTCCTCTTGGGACGCTCGATTTCCCTTACAGAGAAAAATTCCATATTTTGAAGTAGCCAGGACGAGCGTCCTCTGGTCGGGACGAGCGTCTTTCAATAGTAGGACGAGCGGTTTCTCTGGGAGACGCTCGTATTTTCTTACAGCGAGTAATCCCAAAAATTATTGCCAACTAGACGAGCGGATTCCCTAATGGGACGGGCGTCCGGAATAGGACGAGCGGATCAGCACTTGAGACCCTCGGATTTTAGGTCAGAACTAAACAGCTATTTGTCAGCTCTTGTAGGACGAGCGGATTCCCAGGGCGACGCTCGGATTCTTTGCTTGGACGAGCGTCTTCCTCTCGGGACGCTCGGATTCCTCCTGTCTTTCTTTCACTCGGATAGACATATTTCCCCACACTTGAAAACTAGTTCCTTCATTCATCAAAATGATTACTGACCCTCCCTCACTTACTCTCATGGAAAGAATCATGTTTAAAATAGAAGTGCAATAAAATTAAAAGTACAAGTAAGAAGGGTTAGTATATTTACAAGTAGTGGTTTAGGGAGGACTCCACCAAACTCTCCTTTTGATTCTCTCTTCAAGGATGAGGAGGCCCAAGGTAGGTGACCTAGACCTCTCCAATGAATGCTCCCTCATAGTATGGCTTCAATCTTTGGCCATTGACCTTGAATTTGCTTCCACTTCTGATTTGATCTCAAAGTCTGCATACTTTCCCACCTCGATGATCATATAAGGACCCATCCATCTAGAGTTCAACTTCCCAGGAAAGAGTCGATATCGGGAATTGAATAGAAGGACTTTATCTCCTTTGTGCAAGGCTTTTTGCTTGATTCTCTTGTCATGAAGCAACTTTGTCCTTTCCTTGTAGATCTTGGCGTTCTCATAAGATTGTAGTCGGAATTCTTCCAACTCTTGGATTTGTATCATCCTCCTTTGACCACTTAATTTGAGATCAAGGTTGAGTGCTTTGATTGCCCAGAAAGCTTTGTATTCTAACTCAATTGGCAAGTGGAATGCTTTCCCATAGACAAGTTTGTAATGGGAAGCTCCTATGGGAGTCTTATAGGCCGTCCTATAAGCCCAAAGAGCGTCATCAAGCTTCATGCTCCAATATTTATGAGTCTTGTTTACAACTTTCTCAAGAATTTGCTTGATCTCTCTATTTGAAACTTCAACTTGTCCGCTTGTTTGAGGATGGTATCCTAAGTCGGTTCTATGTTGAACACCATATTTGGTCAAAAGGGATGTGAGCTTCTTCTCGTGAAAATGCCTTCCTCCATCATTTATGATTTCTATAGGGACTCCGAATCTTGGGAAGATTATTTTTTTAAAGAGCTTAGTGACCGTTTTTGCATCATCGGTTGGGGTGGCAATTGCCTCCGCCCATTTTGAAACGTAGTCTACGGCCACAAGGATATATTTGTTTCCCTTGGATGTCACGAACGGCCCTTGGTAGTCGATCCCCCAAACGTCAAAGATCTCCACCTCTAGTATGCCCCTTTGTGGCATTTCATTCCAAGAGATATTCTCCGTCCTTTGACAAGCATCACGATGAAGGATGAATTCCCTCGGATCTTGGAACATCGTAGGCCAATAGAAGCCCGATTGAAGAATTTTTGCAATGGTTCTCCTTGCTCCATGGTGTCCACCGTAAGGTGATGAATGACATCCTTCCAAAAATCCTTGAATCTCCCATTGAGGGATGCACCTTCGGTAGAGCCCATCACTACACTCCTTGTTAAGATTTGGGTCATCCCAAAAATACCTCTTTACTTCGAATAAGAACCTCTTTCTTTGGTTGTAGTTTAAGTTTGGAGGGAGTACTCTTCCAACAATATAGTTGGCATAATCGGCAAACCATGGGGTGATATATCTCTCGAGTTGTGTTTGAATAGCCATCAATATATCATCGGGGAAAGAGTCATTGATCGGTGTTTCTCCTTCTTCATCATGAAACCGGATCCTTGACAAATGATTCGCCACCACATTTTCGGCTCCTTTCTTGTCTCTTATTTCCAAGTCGAATTCTTGAAGAAGCAAAATACATCTCAACAACCTTGGTTTTGCCTCTTTCTTTATCAAGAGATGTCGAAGGGCACGGTGATCTGAAAAGACAATCACTTTGGATCCAAGTAGGTAGGAACGGAATTTGTCCAAAGCATAGACAATGGCAAGAAGCTCTTTCTCGGTGGTATCATAGTTCACTTGGGAGGAATCAAGAGTCTTGTTTATATAGTAGATAGCATGTATAGCTCTCCCTAACCGTTGGCCAAGAACCGCTCCAACGGCATAGTTACTAGCATCACACATAATCTCGAACGGTAGTTCCCAATTTGGTGGTTGAATGATCGGTGCCGAGATTAGTGCTTCCTTGATTCTATTAAAGGCTTCAACACACTCATTAGTGAAATGGAATTGGGCATCTTTAAGTAAGAGTTGAGTGAGGGGTTTCGCGATTTTTGAGAAATCTTTTATGAAATGGCGATAGAAACCCGCGTGACCGAGAAAACTTCTCACCCCTTTAACATTCGCGGGAGGTGGGAGTTTCTCTATCACCTCAACCTTAGCTTTATCGAACTCGATGCCCTTTTCCGAGATTAAATGACCCAAAATAATTCCTTCATTGACCATGAAGTGACACTTTTCCCAATTTAAAACGAGACTAACATCTTCACATTCTTGCAATACAAGAGAAAGATTATGCTAACATGAGTCAAAAACTTTTCCATAAATGCTAAAATCATCCATAAAACTTCCATTATGGTCACTAGGTAGTTGGAAAAGACACTCATCATGCATCTTTGAAAAGTAGCGGGGCATTACACAAGCCAAAAGGCATCCTCCTATATGCAAAAGTACCATAAGGGCATGTAAAGGTGGTCTTGTGTTGGTCATCCGGGTGTATAAGGATTTGAAAGAATCCCGAATACCCGTCAAGATAGAAAAAGAACTTGTTGGAGGCTAGCCTCTCAAGCATTTGGTCAATGAATGGTAAGGGAAATGATCCTTCCTTGTTGCGGAATTCAATTTTCGATAGTTAATACACATACGCCAACCGATGATCTTCCTTGTGGGTATTAGCTCATTCTTTTCATTTGTCACTACCGTGCTACCTCCTTTCTTAGGTACTACTTGAATGGAGCTAACCCACAAAGAGTCCGATATGGGATATATGATTCCCGCATCAAGTAATTTCATAAACTCTCCTTTAACAACTTCTTGCATGTGAGGATTTAATCTCCTTTGAGATTGGATGGTAGGTCTATAGTCCTCTTCTAAATGAATTTTATGCATGCAAAAGTTGGGACTTATCTCCTTGAGCTCATCTAGACTATAATCTATAGCCTTTTCATGTTGTTTTAACACATCAAGCAATTTTCCCAATTGGTTTTCATCAAGTTTGTCATTAACAATCACGGGTTTGGTCTTAGATTCATCAAGATAAGCATATTTAAAATTTGGGGGAAGGGGTTTTAAAGTTGGGACTTGTACCTCACTTTCCTCCATTGAAGGTTCATTAAGAACTTGCTCCATTTCCATTAGACACTCCATTCTCATGGCATATTCAACTTGTTCTTCAAGCTCATCAATCTCGTTATACTCAAATTCCATGACAAATTCTTCTTGTTTTCGGTTTGTAGGATGTCTTCTATGATTGCTTGCTCTTGTTCCATAGGTTGATATGCTTCCACAAGGATGTTTTGTACTAATTTGGATTGCTCATGAGTAAGTTCTTTGTTAGCTAGAGCGGCCTCAAGAAGGTCTACCTCCAACTCCCAATGCATATTTTTGGCCTTACTTGCTTCCAAGGCTTCCAATGCTTGCATAGGGTCTTTGAAGAAAGGTATACTCAAGTGGTCCTCAACAAAACAATCTATAATATCCATCTTGCAAAATATCAAATAACTCGAAAATAATTTGAACAAACCTTGATGAGTTTTATTCCCCAAGGCAAAGAAAGACACAACTAATAACAATCGAAGAAAATCAAATCAAGTTAATACCATCCCCGGCAACGGCGCCATTTTTGGTCGGTCCGCTTTGAGCTTAGATTTCGGTTACTTGTCGTTAGGAGCACCTAGACCAAAACAATATTTATAACTTCACAAACAACTCTACTACTAGTAAAGAGGCAAGTAAAGGTCGGATCCCAAGGGACGGGTATTGATGTAGGATTTTCGATTGCAAGTAGTGGTGTCTAGGGATGTCACAATTTGGGTTGAGATAAGAAGATAACTAAACTAAATAACAATTAAAGTAAACAAGAAAGATGACTAAAATGAGATGTAAACAATTGATTAAAAGCACTAGGGTGTCATGGGTTCATAGGGGATTCATGGGAATTAATCATACAAACATATTCTCAAATTATAAGCAAGCAATTATTGTTGTGATAGGATCGAGTTGGTTTATATCTTACAATCCCAGGAAGGTTTGGGTCCCGGAGCCGAATCGATTAGATTGTACAACACCTACAAGTCGACTTAATCCTCCCTACTCAACTATATGCATGGTCTAATGAGACTCGAGTTGGTTTATGTCTTACAAGTCTCATTGAAAAGGTAAGTGATGGGTAAAAAATGCAAGGATTCATAGGCTCGCATTTCATCAAACATAATATGTGCATAAGTTGAGATCACAACAAGCAAGCAAATAAATTATGAAAACATATTAAATTAAGCATGAATCATCCCCCATGTTGGTTTCCCCTAATTACCCATTAACCCTAGTTAAGGAAACTACTCACTCATTATCAAGTTTAACATGTTAACAAGGTTATCAATCATATTAACAAAGCAAAACATGATGAATAAATGAAAATGATTAACAATAATTAAAAAGGGATTAAAAGAGTTATACCTAATGATGATTCCAAAATAATAATGCAAAGAATAATAGAAGTACTTGATGATTGATGGAAGGTTGTCAATCTCACATCAGCAGTTAAGTAAATAGTTACAGTCAATATCAATGTCAGTAATCAGGAATGCAGGACCCATAAATTCTTATTTAAGACGGGTACGAGTTACTATCCTTCTAAGTTTAAAATCGATCAAATATACCCATGTGAGATAAATAGGACAAAAACCTAATGTATTGGTAAAGGAAAATGAGATGGCGACACCGGTGTTACTCAAATTGAGCGACACCCGGGATATTATTGTAATTTACTTAGGGATTTTGCTTTCCCTCCGCCAAAATTTAAATTTCGAACTAGTTAATGCTAAAGGGTAAATTAGGAATTTAACAATTAATTAATTTAACAATTATGATAATAATAAATTTTAAAAAATCTGGTTAAAAGATATTGTGGGATTTTAGTGTGTGATATTGTTGGAACAATACCTATGTGTTACTGATCATTCGAGTCCAATATTTCTACTGTTTGAATAATATGACTTTTTACGTATTTAAGTGACGGAAATCAATATTTTTATTAGAGCGTCTTATTGTTTTATAGAACGAGTCCAAAAAATAGAAGAGTTAAAGCATATTCTATCTTATACTTCCTTTCTCTCGGTCATTTATTTACGTATTATATTTTATGAGCAGTGGTGGAGCGAGATTCTAGGAATGTTGGTAGGAGGGGTAGCAATGAATATCGCACCTCTTAAGCTAGCCATATAAATAGTAAACGGAGAAAGAACTGAAAGAAGTGTTGGAAATTGAGACGGCAAATATGTAGTCTTCAATTCAAATAGACTACTAGTGGAACTCAACTAACTACACCGTTGATCTCAGATTACATTTTTAAGTTAGGACTATATCCCGGCCTTTACCTACTGATACGTGCATTTTATATAGTCCTTTCTTGCCTTTATTGCATGTATTTCCAGTTAATTCTCTTAGTTTTATATTGCAAAATGCCCCGAATAGGCTACTTTGGTTTGGTTTGCCTTATTTGCAAGAACGGACCCAAAAGTAGCGGAATCGTACCTTTTTCAGTCCCCTTAGCATGCATTTATGGAGATGGAAGATTTGGAGCGGAGTTACTATGCCTCGGGAAGTGTGAAGTGGTCTCGGAAGCTAACCAACGAAGGAAACAAGCTGGTTCAGTGGCTGAGCACTCGATCGAAGTCCTTTCTGTTCGATCGAGTGGTTTAGGGAGTCACAAATATTCGATCGAGTCCCTGCTGAACTCGATCGAGAGGTGGCATTTGGAGGTTACTCGATTGAACGTGCTTTCTGTTCGATCGAGAGGATTTGCTGGAATAGTGTTCGATCGAGAAGTCTCAAATCACTCGATCGAGCACTTTGCTATATTACACGGGATTTTATTTCGTGTAAACTTAATTAGTATCTTAGTTTTGTTTAATAAATATCTTCCCTATATAAGGTGAAGACGTTATTAGGTTAAAACATCTCTTTTACTCTCTTAATCAACTCTTAATTACTTTAAGCAGTCAGTTAGCAGACTCTCTCTTCTCCTTCGTTCGTTGCTTTGAACATTCGCCGGATTCTAAACTTTGTAATCATTCAGTCTCTCATAATTCAATTCAATTCATCTTTGCATCATTAATCTTTGTTTTTAATTGTTGTTCTAATTATTGTTATTGTTTGGTGGAGTGAAACTTCTAACTCGATAATTTAAGTAGAAAACTAAGGAAAGGAGCCTAAGTTTGCATGAAACAAACTTCAGATTAGGCGTGTCCCTAGGGACGGTTTTGGGTGATATGACTAACCCCGAACACAAAGCATTAGGATTAGACTCGATAGTTTAAAAGCACACAAGCAAGTAAACTATCAAACTCCAAGCACAAAGCAAAGGAGCTCTTCAAGCACAAAGCAAAGAAGAGATTTTAATGAAGAAAACTCATGTTTCTTACTTGGTTTTTATCTTAAGCAAATCTGAATATTACACTTGGGAACTTGGCTTATTTATAGCCCAAGTCCTTCTAATCTTAACCATCCAAATTACATCCAATGGCTATCATTAAACTACTTAGAAAACAATAAAAGTTGCTTTAAAAATCTATCCTAGGCGACCAAGAGCATCAACCAAGCAAGAACAATCCAAATGGTCTTCTCAAGGTCTTACAATGAAAGGGACATAAGAGCTATCCTAGGAACACACAATTGGAGGCTTCCTTAGTCCATTTTTGGCTGGTATAAGCCCTTGAGAGCAGCCCCCAAAGCTCTTACACAATTGTAAGAATGATAGTGACACTTTGGATCTTCCTTGAAAGCGACATTTGAGCTAACTCTTCAAAATAAAGAAAACAGCCTCCTAGGACTGATTTGGACGGTTTGAGCAGCTGAAAAACGTCCTAGGATGGTCTTCATGTGATTACTAAAAAGATGGGACCGATTGGAAGCAAACTAAGCTCGTTTGTTGAAAACCGATAAACCCGTCACTCGGTTTTGTCTTGTGATTTCATCTTAGCTCGGATCCTTATTTAAATAAAAGTCCCTAGGCAAAAAGTCTCAATATTCATTATAGAATTGAGACGTGACAAAGATTACCATGTCTTCTTAGACGGAATTTGAGTTAGACCTCAAATTGGACGAAGGTCCCAATCATGGTCTAGCTCGGCCTCCTCTCCCGTTTCAACCTCCCCTTCTTGAAAAGGATTTGCCCTCAAATCCTCGACATCTTCATCCTCGAGGTCTTCATAAAACGGACTCAAGTCACCAATGTTGAAGGTTCCATGGACACCATACTCACCCTAAGATTGATTTTGTAAGCACTCGGACCAATTCTTTCCATAACTTCGAAAGGACCATCGGCTCTAGGCATGAGTTTGTTTTTCCTCTTTTGTGGGAACCTCTCCTTTCTTAAATGAACCCAAACAAGATCTCCGGGTTCAAAGTTCTTTGGATGACTCGGTTTCTTGACACGGTTCACATACCCCTCATTTGTTTTCTCAATTTGCTTCTTCACTTGGGCATGGATTTGGAGCATTTGTTCGACCCTTTTCTTGGCATCATAGTCGATGGAATTCCTCTTAATAGGTGCTAAATCAGTAGGCATAAGTGGATTAATGCCATAAACCACCTCGAATGGAGATTTCCCGGTGCTTGATGAAGGAGCTCGATTAAACGCAAATTCGGCTTGTGATAATTTGAGATCCCAATCTTTCAAAGACTTGCACACCGTGGCCCTTAAGATTCTGCCCAAGGTCTTGTTAGTAACCTCGGTTTGACCATCGGTTTGAGGATGATGGGAGGTGCTAAAAAGAAGTCTTGTTTTGAGCAATTTCCATAAGGACCTCCAAAAGTGACTCATGAACTTAGTATCCCGATCAGAAACTATTGACTTGGGTACACCATGTAGCTTGACCACTTCCTTTAGATACAAATTAGCAACACTTGAAGCATCCTCGGTCTTTTTGCAAGCAATGAAATGAGCCATTTTGCTAAATCGATCAACCACGACCATGATGGAATCCTTGCCTCGTTGTGTCCTTGGCAAGGCCACAATAAAATCCATGCTAACATCCTCCCATGGCTGGTTTGGGACGGGTAGGGGTGTATAGGGACCCTTTTGGAAGGAAGACTTGGCTTGATGACAAGGAGCACACCTCTTGATCACACTTTGGACATCCCCAAGCATCTTTGGCCAAAAGAATTGCTCTTGGAGAATATCATATGTCTTTTGGATGCCAAAATGACCGGCAAGGCCATTTGAGTGAACTTCTTTAACCAACAAGTTTCTATAAGGTCCCTTGGGTATGCATAATCGATTCCCAAAGAACAAGAACCCTCCTTGACTCGAATACTTACTCCTCTTGCCCTCCTCACATTCTCGGCCCTCTTGGAGTATTTGCCACTCATCTTTGAAATCCGGATCTTCAATGTACAAATCCTTCATGTGTTCGAACCCTAATACCCTTTGTTCCATAAAACTCAACATGGTGAACCTCCTTGAGAGAGCATCGACCACCACATTGTTTTTGCCCTCAATGTACTTGCTTGAAAAATTGAATGATTGTAAGAACTCCACCCATTTAGCATGCCTATGATTGAGCTTGTGTTGGCCATTGATATACTTGAGAGCTTCATGATCGGAATGCAACACAAACGGCTTTGGCTTCAAGTAGTGACTCCAATGGTTCAAAGCTCGAATAATGGCATAGAATTCCTTATCATAAGTTGAGTAATTGAGCTTGGCACCATTGAGCTTCTCACTAAAGTATGCTACTGGTTTGTGGTCTTGAAGTAGCACGGCCCCAACTCCAACTCCGCTAGCATCACACTCGACTTCAAATAACTTGTGGAAATTGGGTAATGCAAGAATAGGAGACTCGCACATTAAGGTCTTGACCTTGTTGAAGGCTGATTCGGCCCTATCATTCCAAGAGAACTCCCCTTTCTTCATACACTCGGTAATAGGAGCCATGATGGTGCTAAAATCTTTGATAAACCTCCTATAAAAGGAAGCTAAGCCATGGAAGCTCCTTACTTCGGTGATGGTGCTCGGTCTTGGCCAAGATTGAATAGCCTTGACCTTCTCTTGATCCACTAGAATCCCTTGATCACTAATGATGAAACCCAAGAATTGGACTTCCTTTTGCATGAATGAACACTTCTCCAATTTTCCATAAAGCTTATGCTCCCGAAGTGTTTCAAACAATACTTGTAGATGCTTGAGATGCTCTTCTTTGGATGGACTAAAAATCAGAATATCATCAAAGTATACCACCACAAATCGGCCCAAATAAGGCCTAAGGACCTCGGTCATCAACCTCATGAAAGTACTCGGAGCATTAGAGAGACCGAATGGCATGACAAGCCACTCATACAAGCCATGTTTGGTTTTGAAGGCTGTTTTCCACTCATCCCCTTCTTTGATTCTAACTTGATGGTAACCTTGCCTTAAATCGATCTTTGAGAACACTTGAGCTCCACTAAGCTCATCCAAGATATCGTCAAGTCTAGGTATGGGGAACCTATACTTAACGGTGATGTTGTTGATGGCTCGGCTATCGGTGCACATTCTCCATGACCCATCCTTTTTTGGAACAAGTAGTGCCGGAACCGCACAAGGACTAAGTGACTCCCTCACAAATCCTTTACTCACTAACTCCTCAATCTGTTTTTGCAACTCTTTGGTGGCTATTGGATCACTTCTATAGGCTGCTTTGTTTGGTAAAGAGGCTCCCGGAATGAGGTCAATTTGGTGCTCAATGCCCCTAAGAGGTGGTAGCCCACTCGGAAGTTCATTAGGAAAGACATCCCCATAAGAATCAAGTAACTCTTGAACCTCCCTCGACACTCCCTCCTCGGCCGTGGCCTGCTGGCCGTGACCCTCTCCGCCACCTCCTATTCCCTTAGCCAACCCCGTAACCACTAAAGCATACACATCCCCCTCCCCTTCTAACTCTTGCAACAATTCAGCCCCATTGATTAATAGGATTTCCTTAGAAGGTTCAACCATTGAAGGTGGTGTTGTAGGTTTGATGGTGGGTGGTAATGGTGACAATATGACTCTTTTTGAAGCAAATTTGAAGGAATAGGTGTTCTCTTTCCCATGGTGAATCGAATCCCTATCAAATTCCCAAGGTCTCCCAAGTAACAAATGACAAGCATCCATGGGTAAGACATCACAAAGGACCTCATCAACATAATTCTTTCCAATGGAAAAAGAGACCAAACATTGTTTATCAACTCTAACCTCGGCTCCTTTGTTGAGCCACCTTAGTTTGTATGGACAAGGATGATTTATTGTGGGTAATGAGAGTTTTTCAATCAAAGTACTCGATGCTACATTAGTACAACTCCCCCCATCAATTATCAAATTACACACTCTTCCCTTGATGGTACACCTAGTCCTAAAGATTTGTTGTCTTTGGTCTAGTTCTAATGGTTGTGGTTGTGTGTGCATCACCCTCCAAGTAACCAAACTAAGTCCCGAATCCGGCAAGACTACCTCGGCTGCCTCTTTTTGTTCCTCATCATTCTCATCATTTTCACAAACAAGAATCTCATCCTCTCCCCAATGGACTACTTCTAGGGTGCTAAGAGCCCTCTTGGTTGGACAATCTTTCATGAAATGACCATACCCTTGACATTGGAAGCATTTCTTGAGGCCTACGGTTTTTCTTTGAGAATTTTCGGGTGCTTTTCCTTTGTCAAAATAGGCTGTTTTTGGTTGTGAATTTGAGAGGTCTTTGGGTTTTGATTCGGTTGGTGTGTGGGGTTTCGAGTAATGGCCTGTTTTGGTCGGGTATTTTTGTGGGTTAGCCCTTCCCTTTCCCGCTTTCTCAACTCTCAAAGCCAAGTTAACGGCCTCATCAAAGGACCACACATGTGGTAATCGGACTCTTTGAGCAACTTTGTCATCTAGACCCTCAACAAATCTAGCAATTTTTTGTTCCGGTTTCTCATTCATTTCACATTGCAAAGTGAGTTGCTCAAAATCTCTAATGTAAGACTCAAGTGGTTGTTGATCTTGTTTAAGTTGAGTGAGTTTAATGAACAAATCTTGAGTGTATTCTTTAGGTACAAATTTCTCATTAAGCTTCTTCTTCAACTTTAACCAAGACTTAATAGGTTCCTTACCATCTCTTTTCTCGATTTTTTAAGTTCTCATACCAAAGTGAAGCATATCCTTTAAGTTTTAAGATGGCAACTTTAAAACACTTAGCATCCGAATATGACTTAAACTCAAAGACTCTTTCGATAGTTCTAAGCCAATCTATTAAATCTTCGGGATTTAAACTACCATTAAAGTCTGGAATTTCTACCTTTAAGTCTTTAGGATGTTCCTCATGATGAGCTTCAACCCAAGAATCCCCCGAATCCGAGTGCAAGTCGTCCTCCACGTCCTCATGCTCTCGGCCCCTTGCTCCAAACCCACGGCCACGCCCTCTTCCATGGTGCGGTGGTGGTCGTCCTCCACGCCTTGGTGGTGTTGGAACATTGGTCATCAAGGTTGTTATGGATTCCAAGATCAAATTCACATTTGTTGTCAATCGGTCTACTTTGTTTTCAAGACCGAGTATTCTCTCTTCACTCATTGGGCTGTTTTTGTGTTTTTGAATGTAGTTAGGAAAATGAACTCACAAAACTAAACCAAAGCTCTGATAACCAAGTTGGAGTGAAACTTCTAACTCGATAATTTAAGTAGAAAACTAAGGAAAGGAGCCTAAGTTTGCATGAAACAAACTTCAGATTAGGCGTGTCCCTAGGGACGGTTTTGGGTGATATGACTAACCCCGAACACAAAGCATTAGGATTAGACTCGATAGTTTAAAAGCACACAAGCAAGTAAACTATCAAACTCCAAGCACAAAGCAAAGGAGCTCTTCAAGCACAAAGCAAAGAAGAGATTTTAATGAAGAAAACTCATGTTTCTTACTTGGTTTTTATCTTAAGCAAATCTGAATATTACACTTGGGAACTTGGCTTATTTATAGCCCAAGTCCTTCTAATCTTAACCATCCAAATTACATCCAATGGCTATCATTAAACTACTTAGAAAACAATAAAAGTTGCTGAAAAATCTATCCTAGGCAGCCAAGAGCATCAACCAAGCAAGAACAATCCAAATGGTCTTCTCAAGGTCTTACAATGAAAGGGACATAAGAGCTATCCTAGGAACACACAATTGCAGGCTTCCTTAGTCCATTTTCGGCTGGTATAAGCCCTTGAGAGCAGCCCCCAAAGCTCTTACACAATTGTAAGAATGATAGTGACACTTTGGATCTTCCTTAAAAGCGACATTTGAGCTAACTCTTCAAAATAAAGAAAACAGCCTCCTAGGACTGATTTGGACGGTTTGAGCAGCTGAAAAACGTCCTAGGATGGTCTTCATGTGATTACTAAAAAGATGGGACCGATTGGAAGCAAACTAAGCTCGTTTGTTGAAAACCGATAAACCCGTCACTCGGTTTTGTCTTGTGATTTCATCTTAGCTCGGATCCTTATTTAAATAAAAGTCCCTAGGCAAAAAGTCTCAATATTCATTATAGAATTGAGACGTGACAAAGATTACCATGTCTTCTTAGACGGAATTTGAGTTAGACCTCAAATTGGACGAAGGTCCCAATCCGCGGTCTAGCTCGGCCTCCTCTCCCGTTTCATTTGGTTTATGTTATTTCACCTTCATCATCGCTATATCATGTCTTTGATTAATTCTTCAATTATTATTGTTTGTTTCATCATAAACATGAGTAGCTAATTCCCTTTATGTTAGGATTAGGGGAGCCATGGTAGTGAATTAATGACGTTGTAAATAGATTAGATGGTTTACATGTGAGAACTATTTTATAACAATATAATTGTAATCGTTTAGTTGAGTGCACGCTTCTAAACAAGTTAATTCGGTTAAATTCAGACCTAGATCGAGAGATTGGTATGAACAGACCTATTATGAATAGTAGACTACACTAATGAGGGCGAGAGCTAAGTTAGTAGTATTTTAGGGCAGAAAGTGGACCGAGAGGACCTTTCCTTTACCCTTCTCACATTAGACCGTTTAACCTATTGATGACTGAATTGGCTAATTACCATGGTGAACCGACCTCCTAGTATTCTTCTCTTTATTTGATCACATCCTTTATTTCCTTTTTTTCTCTTTACTATTTTTATTGCTCTTTTCTCTTTCCTTTAATCTCATTTAGTTGGTTAGAAAACAAATTCAAACACCCCATTGTTATCGTGACGGACTAAAATAGCGAGTAGATATAATAGCCTCCCTGTGGAGTACGATACCCGACTTACCTCTATTATATTTATTAGTTGAGCCGGCTGGTTTATTTTTGATAGGGTTGCGACAGCCGTGTCACCTACCTTAAAAATTATAAATTTAATGGAGGAAATTTCCGTAAGGTATTCGTAGTCTCGCGTTTGACAATAGAATTCTCTCTTGTTTTTTGGTTAAACGGTAAATTAAGATTTGATGAAGATAAAGACGATGTGTTTGTTATGATTTTGTATGCTCTATAATATTAGATATAATTTAGTTTTAATGAGTATCTTTTATTTTTTATTTTATTAATATAATTTATTGTGAATTACGGTCTTATCCTTACGATATTGACATAAAAATTAAGACTATTTTTTAATTTTTAATTTTTTTCTATTTTTATCAGGGTGTTACCGAAACTCGGTAACACCCGGTGTCGCTCTAGCACTTCCCAAAAGGTTTGTCCTATATACCCATGTAATTCAGGCAATATTTAAACCGTCTTAAACTTAAGACAACTATCCATTTTATGCTTAAGACACTTAAAAATGGAATAGGTAATTAAACCCATATATTGTACTCCATTACATACACTTAGACAATCATAATTATATATTTTTTTTCTTTGGAGTAAACCCTTTGGCTAATCCGAGTTAAAACAACACAGTATAATACGGAGTATATAGTACTCCCTCCAAATGTCTATGTTTGCCCCATTTCCTCTATATGGCAAAGTTTTTGTGATTGCCCCATTTCATAAATTTCCTATTTGAGACATACTTTTGACCATATGGTCCTTATGACTCTTTTCTATTTACAATTTATGCCACTTGCTTATGAGCCTAAACTTGTGCTTTATAAACACTAACCCAAATCTTTCATCCTAATCTATTTAACAACTAACCAAAATATAACTACTCCCTCCTATTTTTGGATCAACCCAAATCTTCCCTCCATATTTTGGATTAACCCAAAATACTTCCCTCCATATTTTGGATCAACCCAAAATGCTTCCCTCATCCGTCCATTATTTAAAAAGCCTAAAAAACAGCCTTATCTCTCTAATCTCTCTAGATCTTTCCATTCTCTCCTTCACTCAACAGTCGTTCTCAACTTCTCATCTCCTCTCTAGATCCTTCCTTCATCTCTCACTACAAACCCTAATTCTTCTTCACAATTTCACCATACTGCCTCCTCTTCTTGACTGCTCCTTTTCTCTTCATCCACATCTTTCCGGTTCTCCCGATGTCATCTCGAAGGTTTTCTTCTAAGGGTGACTTAGTCTTACCTTATTCGGTACTTCATGGGTATGTTGTACCGGATTCAGTAGATGGCTTTTACGGTTTGGATATCGTTGATCCATCAGATTTAACGACCTGTCTCTTTGTAAGGATCCCTTACAATCATGTTCTTGATGAATCTCATCGTCTCGAAGATTCAGTAAAAAATAATAAGGTTTGTTTTTCTATTTATTTTATATACACTATATCGTGGTAAAGATTGCAACTTTTGTTATTATTTGGCAAGAAATAACCAGATCTGCGGATTAGTGAGTTAAATTTTTGTGGTTCTTAAACAATGAAATAATGAACTTTGGATTATTGAGTTAAATTTATGATGTTTCTTTTATATTTATATATGGTGAAATAATGAACTTGACTTCGGATTGTATTTAGGTCAATGATCTGCTGTTGTTGTTTTTCTTTACTGTGCATGTAAGGAGAGAAAGAGAAAGACTTGTGATGATTGGAAAGGGAAGTTGGAAGTCAAAGAAGAGGAGGGTGGTCCTGTGGTGAAGAAAATTAAAGAAGGGGATGATGGGAAAGTGAAGTTGGAAGTCAAAGAAGGGGAGGGCGGTCCTTTGGTGAAGAAAAATAAAGAAGAGGATGATGAGAAAGTCAAGTTGGAAGTTGTTCAAAAAAATGACGAGGACGGAATAAGTTTACCCAATTTAATTTTGGGTATATATTGTCCCAAATATAAGGAAATGCCTGAGTATAGAGGTAAACTAACTCAACCTACAGTTTTAATTTTCTGTTGCCTCAGGTTTTTTATTTTCCGCAATTGCTGGTTAACTGTTGGTGTTCTGTTGGTTATTGTTGCTGGTTAACTGTTGGTGTTTTGCTGGTTATTGTTGTCTGACTGATTAAATAGAAATTGAGGATGTTGGTCTGAATTTTGTTAGTAATGTGTTGTTCTGTCTGCAATTCTGTACTTTACTCAATGATGAAAATGCACTATGAGAGTGCTGGTCTGAATTTAACTCGTTTTCATGCTGTATTTGTTGGTTATTGCTGTATTGTGATGAGAGCTCAATGATTAAGTAATAGCTTATTGTTATGAGAGCTCATTGATTGTCTAACTCTAATGCAATACTTTACTCTTACAGCATAAACATGTTTTATTCATTCCAAAGTTCAGATTTTATGATGATATTGTGAATTTTAATAGGACTGTGATGAGGATACCACCATGTTAAGTTCATGAGTTGTGTGATTATGAGTTTTGTTTATGTAGGAGGTCTTTTATAGTCCACCACATGACAGATTCAATTCTTTTCTGCAATTCTATACTTTGCTCTATGATGAAAATAGCAATACCTATGAGAGCATTGGACTGAATTTAACTTGTTTTCATGTTATATTTGTTGGTTATTGCTTTATTGTGATGAGAGCTCAATGATTAAGTGACAGCTTACTCTTATGAGAGCTTAATGATTGTCTAACTCTATTGCAATACTTTACTCTTACAGCATAAGCATGTTTTATTCATTCCAAAGTTATGTTCAGATTTAACATTGTGGTTGTTATGAGAGTTGTGATGAGGATTCCACCATGTTATGTTCATGTGTTGTGTGATTTTTACTTTTGTTCATGTAGGAGGTCTTTCATAGTCAACCACATGATAGATTTAATGTTGCACAACTTCCTTGAAATAGTATGGATGTAGGAGACCTTTTTCATACTCTATGAAGGCTCAATGATGAGGTTGCTAATTGCCCTGAGAGCTCTTTCCATTAAATTTCAAAACATTGTTCAACACATTACATAACATTGTTCAGCATATTACAACAAAATTTCACTGTCCTACTAATGTTTATAATGTAAGCATTCTATTATAAGAATGTTTCCAATATAAACATTCATTACATGCCAAAAGACTGTGAGTACATTTCATATCTTGCCTATATTACAACAAAAGATAACTGTCCTACTGATGTTTATAATATAAGCATTCTATAATAAGAATGTTTCCAATACAAACAAAGTTCAGATTTGCTGATTTAAGGTCATTGGCACAAAAATATGTTCTAAACCTTGATCCTTCCCTGCTTCATTTAAATCTTGTAGACATTCCATTACAACATCCATGTTTGCATCTAAATTTCTTAGCAAAGTCCCTGCTGCCCTTTTTACTTTCTTGCCTAGATATGGTAACTTGAAATCATTGTACGTGTCCTTTATTTTTGGAACCTCCAACATGACAGCTTGTAGACTTAACCACACATCATCTAAACATAAAGCAGGCTCTTTATCCCACGCTTGCACAACATTGAGGACTAACTAATAAACTATTTTTGCCCTTTTCCTTTATTGTAGTGACTGAATTGACCTGAAAAACCCTAAGTCTAGCATATTTAAATCAGGTGAGTTCGGGGGGCTGTTGATTCAAACTTATTTTAAGACCATATGTTGTTGCTGCATTCAGAAAATCATGATTTGTGCATTTAATATGTGGCTTTGCATTGTCTTATTGTTTACTTGTATTCTTAGACGCCGATGCTGGCCACTTGCTTTTAATGGCTGGAATAATCTTAGAAATAAATAGAGGTGGCGAACGGGTTAATCGGATCAGTTTCAGTTCGGGTTCTTTCGGATCGGGTTACTTCGGTTTATCTTTTTTTTCGATTTCAGTTCGGTTCAACTCAGGTTGGATTCAATTTCCACTTTTAATCGGTTGTAGATATTTCTGAGCGATTCAGGTTCGAGTCGGGTCAATATCAGAGCAGATGAGATTCGAGTCAGGTCATAATCGGATCGAATGTCAAGGGATTATATCTTTATTCAAAAACATTGGATATAATACAATTTTTGTTTTAAAAAAGTAATATATAATGTTTTTTTGTATAACTTCGATATAATATTAATTCATTGACGTCAAATGGGTGATACTCATGTACAAAAAGACACCTTAGATGTGACGCCTAGGTACATTCGGGTCATTTCGAGTTTCAATGTTGGGTTTCAAACATTAATGTACGGGTTGAAATCGGTTCAGATATATATCGGTTCGGATTAAAACAATTCAGGTTGAAACAGTTCAAGTTCATTCGATCTTGGGTCTATTTCGGATATTAAAAATTCGGTTCGATTTCGAATTAATTCAGGTCGATTCAGGTTTCGGGGTGAAGTTAAGTTATACCTTTCGGATGTACGGCCAGGTGTCGATTCAGTTATTTTGTTCGGTTTTTCGGGTTCGGTATACTTTTGCCAGATCTAGAAATAAACATTTGCTTGACAACTTGTTTAGTGATTCATGGTATTCACTTTGTCTCTAAAGTCCCTGCCACCCTATTTTTTGAGTTTCTTCTTGCTGGCTCTTGGAATGTAAATGGAAAAATCCTAATTTTATTTTTCCATCAAATACAAGGGTACCATTTCCATCATACATTGGCCTAGAAACTGCTGACGTGAACATGACCTTTGTAATAAAGCTTTTGGATTTGCATGCCCTATATAGATTTAACTCTTCACGTAGAAGAAAAAACTTAGCTTGGTCTTGAGTAATGTAAAACCACTTCTCATCCATATGAATTTCACATGACATTTCTTTAAGCCATAAAGAATTAGATATTCTGTCATACCTTAATTTAGAAAGAGCAAAGTACATCCTCTTGTACTTATTTTCATCAGTGAGCATTGGCTTTAATGCTGATGTATGAGATCTGATTAGTCCATCTTTAACTTATTTCTGGACTGTAGATGGTGAAACTCCTATTGCTTTACTAAAAGTGATTAATGACCCTCTTTCACTCATGGCGATTGCTAAAATTCTCTTTACTGGAAGTTCTATTATGGCCTTGCCTTTCTTCTCCTTTATTTTTGATTGTAGATGTAGTGCCTCACCATTTGTTCTCTGATTCTGTGCAAGGCTCCATATTCCGAACATTGTTTTCCTGTCTACATTAAACTGGTCAGGAACTTTCTGCATTATTCCTCTCTCTAGCATGCCATGTACTGTATTTTCGAATAGAATACAACCTATCTTATGTCTTTCATCGTTTGAAAGGTTTGAGCCACGCATTTTGTTAATGACAAGAACAAGTAAGTTTATATTTTGAATAAATTCTGGTTGTTCTTTATATAAAGGCTTGTGTGACTAACGTTTTTTCTAGTGGAGTTCCATGACACACTGTCAAAGAAAAAAAGGAAGAGAAGAAGAGGAAGGAAGACATGGAGGAGATGAAAAGGAAAGAACAGTTAGAAGCGGGAAAAAAGGAAGAAAATATGTGAAGAGATTTGGTTGTGTAATTTTATGTAGATATTGATGTAAATAAAGAAGGCTTTAAGTAGGAGTACAAAAGTGCCAGATGGCTTTGTATTTTGGTGGGAGAAAAAGGGGGGAAATATTTATGACTATTTAAATCTCCCACCATGTTGTATGCTTTGTTTTCATTATTTTTTCATTATTTATTAATTTCCTTATTTTTTGTGCCCAAATAAAATGGGGGCAAACACAGTAATTAGGAGGGAGTAGTTGATTTAAATTATAATTATAGATTGGTACAAATAGAAATTTTAATACTACTTATAGCCTAAATAAACTATACCACCTACGAATATTGTACTTTAAGCATAATTTAAGCATTGAACAAACCATAATTTCAGCAAATAAACGACATAAACTAACTTTACAACTAACCATAATTATAAGAATCTTACTACTCTGATTCGCAAAAAAAATTGTTACTTACTTCTTGTATTTGCGGTTAAGAATCCCGCGGTTCCGAAGCTGGCCGCGTTCGCCCACAACTAGGGATGGGAATGGATAAGATCTGGATAGGATCCTATAAGATCCAGATCCGATCCATATTTGCAGGATCTGAAATTCTCATATCCATATCCGATCCACAGGATCTGGACTGGATCAGGATCTATCCATATCCTTTTGATAGTAAACGAAAACTCCCTTTTAAAATATGAAAATATTAATTTTTGGATTTTATTGCGACATAACATAATAATTTTCTCTATTAGATACAAATAATAAAGCCAAAATTTTAATAAGATAAAAATAAAGTCTTATGAAATTACAATAACACTAAAAAAAATATTATTTTAACCGAAAAATGTTAATCAGAAAAAATCATGGTTTGATTTATGAAAAAATATTAAAAAAAACAAAGCATATAGTTTTATTATTTGTTTAACTTAACTTATTGATTAATAAAATAAAATAAAAATGGATCTAAGGATAGGATCTGGATCTCGACCATACGATCCATATCCGTATCCTTATCCACTGGATCTAAGATATTGCGATCCATATCCAGTCCATAGGATCTGGATCCCAGGATCTGGGCAGGGTCTAGATTTCATTATCATCCCTACCCGCAACTGCCATACGGCCGAAGGCAGCTCTGCTAAGGTCAAAATGGGCACTTGTACGAGAGCAGCCAGGACATTCGTCTGTTATAATAACTGTAACGGCTCTCTTGGAACATATTGTCTTGTCCAGACACCTCACTTTATAGCATGCCCCACATCCTTCACCACTCTTAAATAGAATGGGGCTTACCGCCCCAACCCGCCTCGGATAAATTTACACTATGATAAATAAATAAAATGCAAAATTATGTGCTAAATTCTCATATATATATATATATATATGATGACATTATGACATGATTTCGGGTTATGACTACTCTTAAGACTACCGTAAATTTGAACCGTACGAACAAGATTAATATTTGGTGGTTAGTAGGGGATCTCCATTATTGTTGAATTGAACTGTCGAGACAGTCTCAAACCGAAGTAATTGACATTATTTTTAATAGAGTAAATTATTAATAACTTCCTGTCAAAGTATATTTTTTTAAAACTTACTCCCTTTTAAAAAAAAGTTCAAATATTATACCCAAAATATTGCAAAAGTTTAAAAATTGCTCTCTAACCCATATTTTTTCCTTTTTATGACAAAAAGGCCCCTTATTTTTTTATTTTTCATATGATTATCGAACTCCATTACAACTTTGCTAACTCTTCTACCACACATGGTCAACCACTACAATCCTCGACCCAAAATACATAATCATATTCGTCATATGAGAATAAAAAATCAGGGGCATTTTTGTCATAAAAATGTAAAAATAGGGTTGGGAGCAATTTTTGAAATTTTGCAATACTTTGGGTGTAATTTTTAAACTTTTTTTTTAAAAGGGAATAAGTTGTCAGAAGTGTATTTTTAAAAGGGAGTTATTGATAATTTACTCTTTTTAATATAACAATTGGTTTATGAGTAAATATTGTTTTTTTTTTTTATAATTATGGGAGATTTTTGGAATGATGGATAAACTTACCACTACTCCCGTTGCCATCAGGATCACCATACCAGGTAGCGACAGCGGATTTGCAACAACCCTTGGAAGTACGGTGCACCAAAGGCTGTGCAGAAACAACTCCAACTCCAAAAGCCAACAATACACCTAGTAAATACAAGCCCATGTTTTTCCCAAATTGCCACATTGGGGGCAAACTGGTCATTTCACTAGTGTTATTGGTACACTAAAGAGAGAATGTGAGGATTGAAGAAAGGAGCTAAAGAAGAAAAAAGGTAGAGAAAGAGAGTGTAATACCGGTAATTTAGTGGCATGGTCAGCAGCTAGTCAAGATGGAAATGTGTTTCATAAATAATAATTGGGCATTTTATATTTTTATATTGTATAAATAATATTTACGATTAATGAATATGTCGTGAGACGGAATAAAGTAATAAAATAATGGATGAATCGGGAAAGGGAGTTGGGCCGTGTAAATGGGCCGAGCTCGTGTAGTATTTGTATGGCCTATGTAGTACAATAATAATAATAATAATAATAATAATAATAATAATAATAATTATAAAAGTATTATATAATATGATACATAAGTTTCCTAATACCGTTCTATAAGACTTACCTTATGTCTATAAATAGAGGGTATGACCTAATAAGAAACCTTATTCACTCATAATTTCATAAGCTCACCAATAATAGAGAGAGAGAGGGAGATTCGGAAAGGAAAAGGAAAAAGAACTCAGCTTTTAATTATCGTCTCAAGGTGACAGAATTGTTGAGAAGCATTATTAATTGGGATTGCTATTTATTTGGATTGTTATAATTGGAATATTCCTGATCGGGTAAGAAACTACTCAATCTTGTCTTATTTCTGTTATTACTAAAAGATGGATTAATTGTCTGTTGTGGAGGATTGGTGAAGGATGAGTTTAACTGTTTACAACGATCTTTTATTGCCTTGCTGGATTTTCTGCCTTATGCCATTGTTTTATATCACGTTGGTTTGGTTATATTAGTGAGACTGTCATTATTATTGATTGTTGTTGGACTTGGGAGATGAGTTTTGTGTGTATCCAGACTGTGTGTCTGAGGCAGGACTGTGTGTCCATTGGACCGTGTGTCCTGGAGTATGACTGTGTGTCTAGAAGTGGAGTATGACTGTGTGTCTAGAAGTGGTTGTGTGCCTTGATGCTGTGTGTCGTGGGGTGAAGTGAAAGGAATTGTGGTGGTAGAATTTATTTGTGTATCAGTGATAGTGCAGGTTGCTTTATTCTTATTCATTGTTTAGTTTTCTACTCAACCTCGTGGTTTACCGTGTATTCGTGAACTGTAATACTACGGTTTTCATAGGCTGGTACTCGACCGAGTATAGCCTACTCGGTCGAGTAAAGTGTGTCGTGTATCCTGTTTGGCTACTGCCCATGAACACTCGGCCGAGTATCCAGAATACTCGACCGAGTAGAGGATACTCGGCCGAGTATACTCTATACTCGACCGAGTATCCGGTCCGTCGAGTGTTATTTCCGCGGTTTGATTTGGAAATGATTAGGGCGATATATAATAAGCTAAACAGTTTCTAATTACATTTTACAAAACATAAACACTTCTACGACGCTCTAATCATCTCTGAATCTCTCCTTTGTGTGTGGGTGATCATAGCAATTGCATTCATTCCTTTGTTCATCGTCGGTAAGTCCTTGTCTTCATATTCAATGGTTCATATTTTAGGGTTTGTCTTTGATTATGAATTGGAGGAAATGGGGTTTCGCATATAGTGATTGTGTTATGTGATTGTTGATTAGGCGGAGACTTCGTAGAGGAGCCATTCTAGATCGCTTTCTTGTATTCCTTGCAGTTGTGCTAAGGTAGGGTTTCCCTACTCAGTTCCTGTTTAATTGATTTGAGATGCTTTGTTGTACTGTGTATGATTGTTGTCTACTGATCATCGTTGGAGTGTTGGTGCAGTGGTGGTGTGGTGGTAGTGATGGTGTTGTGATGATTGTGGTGGAGTCACTTGCGGGAGTGGCTTCACACCCTAGTTCGCCCTCCATCGAACCCGCCACGGGAGGGGATGTGTACATTAAAGGACAGGGTTATCGCTCGTTGATGAGCAGGATTTAGGTGGGGATTGGTTGCGGTCCCCCACTGGCGGCGAGGATTACCTGTTGATGGGTAATCCGGCAGGGCTACACACTTCGGTGTGTAGTCGGTTACTGTGTAAGATCGGGATACCGGGGACGGAGAATGATCAGCTGGTTGCTTTATACGCTTGTCTTATTTTTTTTTTTTTTTGGGTGAGATGTAAGAATTTCAATAAGCATAAACTTAGGTAATACAACCTAACAGTTTTACAAACTAAGCCAATTTTGATAGAGATAAGCCTCTATTAACAAACATCAATACTTTCTAACCATTGCCTATCAAGGATATCCATTTTGTTATGGAAAGTACAAATTCTCATCTTAGTAACATTCCTAGCCAACCTAACTACATCAACAGGCTTGACCAGGGAGTGCTCCACCCTTGCTCTATTCCTCTGCAACCAAATGAAGTAGAAACAAGCCATGAAAGCACACAGTAGAACACCTCTTCTATGCTTAGACCATTTCTGCATCCAGATCCATCTAAGAATATCAGTAGATGGGAGGACAACATGGCACAAACGAGCCATTTCTAACAAGATAGTTCTGCTATACAGGCACTGCTGGAATAAATGCACATGTGTCTCATCAGCATTCCCACATAGCAAGCAAACAGCATCAGGAACAATACCCAAACCAAACAGCTTCATTTTAACCTGCAAAGCTTCTCTGGCAATAAGCCAACAGATGAATCTATGCTTGGGAATTGCCATCTTGTTCCACACAATACTATGCCAATCAACAGGATGATACTTCACTCTCAACATCTCATAACCACTCTTCACAGTATACCCCTTAGCATCAAGTAACTAGTGACCTTGACTGTAACCAGAACTGAGTTTATCACGAACTCTGCAAACTGATCTCCATCCCCAGCTGATATCACCACTGGGTACATACTCAGTCCAGCATCTGCCTTTTAAATAAATCGGGCTGATCCATTTCACCCATAGTTTGTCAGGGTTAAAGTAAATCCACCATACTAACTTACCCATAGCAGCTACATTCCACACAAAACTATCCCTTAAACCCAGACCACCCTCCTTTTTTGGTGAACATATCTTAGCCCAACTGACAGGGGGTACTCTCAGGTGACCAACACTGCCATCCCACAAATAGTTTCGACAGATGGAGTTCAACCTATGCAAGACACTCTTAGGAATGACAAAGATGTTCATCCAGTAAGAGTAGAGAGAGGTCAATACTGAATTAACAAGTACTAACCTCCCTGAATAAGACAAGTGTCTGGATCCAAAACTTACAATTCTTGCAGTAATCTTCTCAACCAAAATTTGACCTTGAGCTTTTGTTAACCTACCAGCAGTAATAGGCACTCCAAGATACTTAAATGGTAGTTGCCCTTCCTGAGTTCCAGTGGCAAGCAAGATTTCCTCCTTAACTCCCCCAGGAACCCCATTAAAATAAGCATTGGTCTTGGGAGAGCTCATATGTAAACCAGAAGCCCTAGAAAAAGTAGCAAAAGCTCTTAAAATTACCATGATAGAACCCACATCACCCTTACTGAATAAGAGCAAGTCATCTGCAAACATCAAGTGTGACAGTTTGAGTTTGCCACACATAGGGTGATATTTGAATCCCATATTTTCTGTAACATAAACCAGAATCCTGCTCAAGTACTCCATAGAAATAGTAAACAAGAGAGGAGACAATGGATCCCCTTGCCTTAATCCTTTCTTGCCATTAAAGAAGCCAAACACATCTTCATTCAGAACCAAAGAGTAACTTGCAGTCCTAACACATTCCATTATCAAGGTTATAAAATGGGTAGGGAACTCCAAAGAAACCAGCATCTCCTTTAAAAAGTCCCAGATGACTGAATCATATGCTTTCATCAGATCAACTTTCATAAGAAATCTAGGAGAGACTGATTTCCTATTGTAAAGCCTGACTATATCCTGGCATATGAGAATGTTTTCCACAATGCTCCTTCCCTTAATGAAACCACCTTGACTATCACTGATCAACTCAGGCAGCACCCCAGAAAGTCTAGCACACAAAAGCTTAGATATACACTTATACACCACATTGCAACAGGAAATTGGACGAAACTGAGTAACATTCTGAGGCATTGCACACTTAGGTATTAGAGAAATGAGGGTATGGTTTAACTGTTTAAGTAATTTACCAGTTTGGAAGAAATCCTTAATAGCAAGACACACATCCTCCCCCACAACATCCCAAGCATCTTTGAAGAAGGCCCTAGAATAACCATCTGGCCCTGCTGCCTTATGGTTAGGAATAGAAAACATAGCCTTCTTAATTTCATCATTAGTGACAGGGTTCAACAACAACTGTTTATGCTCTTCAGTACACACCTTCCCCATCTTAACTACTCTGTTACTAATATTCAAGACTTCCTCAGAGGTACCCAGCAGCTTAGTATAAAAATTTAGGAAAGCTTTCTGGATTTGTTGAGGATCTTCACATTTTACCCCCTGAGTATCCTCAATTTTGATAACCTTATTCCTGATCTGCCTCCCCTTAATAACACTATGAAAATATTTGGTATTGTCATCACCTTTATCAACCCATATAGCCTTTGATTTTTGCATCAGGAACTCAGAACAGGCAGACTCCAGAAATCTTACACTACTATTAGCTTCCATCTCTTGAACAATAAGTGCAGCATTAGAAGGATCACTCCTGAGTTTTAATTGAATAAACTCAAGGTTCATTTTAACCCTAGTAGCATTATTAACAACATCATCAAAATTTTCCTTGTTAAGCTTCTTCAAAGGCCATTTTAAGGACTTCAACCTCTTAACCAGCTGAAACATCAGAGTACCATGCCAGTTAGTATCCCATACTTGCTTCACACACTCCTTAAAATCCTCAGCTTTACTCCACATGTTATAATACTTGAAACTTCTCCTTGGTTTAAAAGCATTACTATGTTCTTGTATCACACAGGGAGTGTGATCAAAAACACCTTCAGTATAGAAGTGAGCATAAGAACTTTCATTACTTCTAATCCAAGCTTCATTCACCAAAACTCTATCCAATCTACTAAAAACTCTAGAGAAAGGCTCTTGTTTATTAGACCATGTATACAGAGAACCTATGGCAGTGCAGTCAGTCACCCCACACTCAGCAACACACTGATGAAAATCATCCATTTCCTCATAGGGTGAATTACCTCCTAACCTCTCAGAAGGAACCAAGACAGTATTGAAATCCCCACATATAACCCAAGGCCCCTTAACATCTTGATTATAATCACACAGTCTAGACCACAAAGCTTTCCTTTCATTCAAGTCATTAAAAGCATATACCATAGTACACTTAAACTGGAAACCAGAGCCTAAATCCTTAACCTCCATGTGAATAGATTGAGCAGTATAATCTAAGAAATTAACAGAAAACATAGAAGGTTGCCACAGAACCCAAACTCGACCCCCTTTGTGATAAGAAGTATTAGTAGAGACACACCAATTAGCACAAATATTATTACGCACACTATTTAGAGACAAAGGCTTCACCTTTGTCTCAAGGAGACCAAATAACCCAATTTGATGATGGTGTAAGAACCATTTAATAGTATTCTGCTTGGTTGGGCTATTGAGTCCCCTAATGTTCCAAAATCCAAAATTATACATTACCCCCAGAGGGAGGTAATGCACTACCATTTACAGCAACCACACCAATTCCAACAGAAGGAGCAGGAGTGTTAAGTGACTCAAGGAATGTGTCCTTACCAAACTTGATACAACTATACCCTTTGTCCATCAACTCCTGTCTACTGAATCTGATAATTCTCTTTGCAGGGGTTTGAGCCATATGTTACTTCCCATTCGTCCCCCAAGTCACCTAGAACTGGTTAGGCTTTTCAATGGGAGTAACTAATCTTGACTCCTCAGTGGCAGGCACTGGAACAACAGGCTCAACTGGTGGTCGAGCTTTAGGTCTCCATTGCTTGACTACCTCTTTTGGAGCCTTAGGTTTAGGAGCCTGTGACTGTTTAGTTTTCCTGCAACTTGCAGAAGTATGACCAACTCCTTTACACGACGTACAAAGGATTGGTTTCCATTCAGAAACAATCTTAATAACAACCACATGACCATCTTCATCTAGAAACTTAATCTTATCAGGGATTGCCTTGCCAAAAGGAACCTCCACCATGACTCGGGCAAATCCAAGCCTAGTTTTGTCCTTAGTAGCCGCATCACATTGAATATATTTCCCTAATAAGCCTGCAATTCTGGGAAGACACTTCCCCCAAAATTTCAGAGGAAGCTGTTCTAATCTCACCCAAACTGGCACCTCTTTGACATCCTCCTTCACTAAGTCAACATCAGGACTCCAAGGACGCACAATAAAGGGACTTGTCTTATTTTAATTATACAGTAACTGACCCTGTTGTATTTTGTAACATCTGTGGTGATCCATTCGGGGATGGTGAGCAGATTGTGACAGGTGATGCAGTTGATGAGCTTTGGGGCAGTTATGGGGAGTCACCACGCAAACTTAGTTATAGCTGTCAAGAGTTGTAGTTGTTATTTCATAATTGTTGGTTTTTGGATAGTTGTTTATAACGGATTTTGAGACTATGTAAACTTTACTTTATCGTACTTTAATAAATGTGTTTGGACTGTTGCTTTTGATATATACTAACCTCGGGCAACCGAGATGGTAACAGCCTTTCATGCTAGGGTAGTCCTTGGTAAGGTACCTTGGTACCAGGGGGTGTTACAAAGTGGTATCAGAGCCGACGATTCCATCACCTAAAACTAATGAACCCAATGAACTTAGGGAGTCCAAATAAAATGAACCCGTGGAGAGTTGTTTGGAGCTACCGCAAGGACTTGGGAGACGTTCCAAAGTCTCACTATGGCCATCACAATCTCAAGCTGGTCACCAGGGGGAATTTGTTGTGTGTCTATTCGATGTGTGTGATGCGTGTCAATTATATGATGTTTTACACCCTATTTTACACGCATTTCAGAGCTCAATTGTGTAGTTTTATGCTACTATTTGCCGCATTTCGTCTACTTTCGTATTTTATTGTAATATTGCAGATTTATGCCGAAATGGGTAGAAATTGAACTAAATCCGTCCCCGAGTACCTTGCACTGCATTTGACGTAAAGTATTCACTCAAGGAACGAGCTTGGTGCGTATTTCGAGGCCCAAAAGACAAATCCACGAGAAGTTAAAAGCGGACTGTCAGCTACAACGGTCGATCGACCGTTGCCCTTAGTCGATCGACCAATGCACGACAACCAGAAGCTACTCAGAGCTTACAATCCGATCGATCGCTATCCTAGTCGATCGACCACATCGCTATTCTGACGAGAATTAAAAGATCGAGATTTCCAAAGCCCATTATATTTAGGTTTTAGAAATAAGTGTTACGTATATTTCTATATAGCGTAACTGACTTTAGGAATCATTCATCAAGCTTTAATCCAGTTTTATTATCAGAAATTCTTTAGGGTTCATAGTTTTAGAATATTGTTTCGTATTCAATACAAGTTACTTTTTGCATTCGGTTTTTTAGATTCTGTCTTTACAATTCCTCTTCACGGTACTATCCTGCTCTTATTTCAGTTCGTTACTTTATTAGCATTCATAGGTATAGAATTGTTAGTTAGTATCCCAAAAGCCAATTTTATCGTTTTATGTCAATTGCTTATTTCATCGTTTTAATCATGAATTCTTCTGTTTTATTAGTCAACCTTATTGTCGTTATCATTCCTAGTATGAGTAGCTAAATTCATTGTGCTAGGATGTAGGGAATCTGTAGGTTAGGCGGCATTAAAATTGGTATGACATAAATCGCTTGTCGGTCGATCGACTCGGTTCCCTGGTCGATCGACTGGCCACGCTGAGATTGCTTCGTTTTAATTGTTTTAATTGTTATGTTTGACGAATCGAGTGCACGCGACTATTTGAATGCTTAGGAATTGACCGACCCAATAAAGATCGAAAGATAGGGATGAGAAATAGCCTGCCTAATTAAGACGACTAGATTAGCGAGATCGAAAGATATGCTAATTTAGCCTTTTGAGTCACTTTTCAAGACGAAAGTCAGTATTAGTGATATCAGGGACCTGTAGCGAGATCGAAAGATGCTACCTGTTAAGAGTGGACCGAGAGGACCTCTTGTTTTCCCGCCTCACGTGTTTGATTTAGACCTACTTAGTATGCTGCCGCCGAAACTATAGTGAACCGACCATCCTAGTACCCTTCTTTATATTTGATTTAATACATTTCTTTAGTTTAATTTATATTTCATTGCCTTTAGTTATAGACCAAATCACAGCAAACCCCTGTTGGAGCTGGTGTCCTCCACAAATTAGTGTGATAACATTTATAAATCTCTTACAGGTTCACAAGGGTATACTTCGTATATTTAATCAGTTGATTAACGTTTACCTAATAACGGTTGGCTTGCTAGAAAGTTTGACGTTATTATCATACAGATGGCGGTGATCAACTGGTCCATAAAGGTCACACCTATACGACGTATTTGAGAAATGTGGTTATAGAAATATAATTACATTGATGCCCAAAATGACTAAAAAGTTAGTAAATGTGTTGATGAGATAATTATTTAATGAAAATTAAATAATATTAAGTTGAGACGAATTAATCACAATTAAAAAATAAATATAATAAGTTATATTTAATTAAATATATATAATGTTAGCTTGACGAATTAATCATTAATTCGTAATTAAATATAATCAGTTGTATTTAATATCAACAAGCTGAATGTGTCATAGTGGTAATAGTGAGGGTACACATACCAAGAGGTCATGGGTTCGATCCTCATTAGATGACAATTCAACACATATTATATATTTTTGGAAAGACCAAAAATAAGGAAATTTTTATTCCTTATTTCGGTCAACAGTGGCCGAAAATTAGGAGAGTTATTTCTTTCCTAATTGATTTCGGATTTCTGTCTATATAAAAAGAAAGGTAGAGAATTATTTCTAACCTAATACTTTTTCTTTTTCTGACCTTGCCTCCTCTTTCTCATCACAAGAACACAAAGACAATAAAATTTTACAGAAAATTTTAGATTGATTTCTAGCATAATCAAAGGGTATATCTCAGATCGTCTTGGGTGCAACCAATAGGCGAATACCTACTTTGGTATTGTTCTTAGGCCATATTTGCTAGGACCGGAGGTTAATTCTAAATCTTTTTTACTTATGTTTATGTATTTTATTTTATGACCTTAGATCATCTTCTTTAAATCGTTATAATCCTTCATGTTAAAGGGAAGTATACAGATTATTTCCCACAAGTGGTATCAGAGCACTAGGCCACGATTTTAATTTTGATGATTTTCATAAAATTGTATGTAAACTAATAACCTAATTTTCGAGTATATAAATTAGGGTTATTTTTTTACGGCCTGATCTTTTTTTTTGCTTTGTTTTCCCTTTTGTTTGATGATTTATATCCAATTTCTTTTGATCATATCTTCGTTTTAATCGGTTAAAATTATCATATGAAGAATTGGCGAATTTTGATTTAATGCAGATTAAGTTAGAATAGATATAGTATCATCATGCCATTGATACGAGAATTTGTTTTTGCTATATAGTTTTAGCATAAAAGATTAATCATGCTTGTTAATCCATTTGCTAAACCATGTTCTATTAGCAACTGTAAACTTTGTTCTTCATCAATCTTGTTTTAGGGCTTACTGCTGCAAAAGGGAATTTTTTTGACGGCTCAAAAATTTTTAGGGTTTGTGGTTTAAAAAAAAAAAAAAAAAAACGTTTTTAAGAATTTTTTTAATTTACCGAATCAGAAAAGGAAAAGGAAAGTTTTGTTTTTTTCCTTCTTTTGCCGCATAAAAAAAAAGGAAGGGAAAGGTTTTGTTTTTTTATTGCCGGATAAGTAAAAAAAAAATTTTTTTTTTTGGTTGTTTTCTATTTCAGCCGAGAGCTGGAATTTTAATATAAAAAAATAATTTTTTTTCCTTTTATTTGGTTATGCCGAAACCAAACAAGAAAAAAAGAGAAGTTATTTTATTTGGCCAATTAGTTATTGTGAATCGGTTCACAATTTAATGATACCGAGTTATTTTAAAGCAGTTTAAAATTTTGACGGATAGAATACATATTACAAGTTTAATATGGATTATGTATGAATTAATGTGATTAAATTGCGGAATTGTCACTTAATTTAATTTAAATAGGTGGTTTGGATAAATTAATCAACATAATTAATTTATTGTATTATGTATGTTTAATTTATTTTAGTTGATGCTTTTAATTATGTTGAATGAATCGAATGAATGAATTTTATTTACGTATTTAATTTTTGCAATCAGTTGTATAATGTAATACTTAGTGTGGCTTTAGTCAATCATGTTTTCGTAATGAAGGAAACATGATTTTTATGTAATTATGAGATCTCGAATCTCCTTTATTTTAGTTTTGGGTTTTGAAATTAGAATGTAATTAATAGGTAAATTATGTAATTTTAATTATTGTAATTTCAAAGAAGACTAAAGATGAAGATTCAAGCTCACTCCCGCTACATGGATCAAGATGGAACATCAAGACAAGCTTCTCGGGTCCAAGGATGGATTCCCAACTTGTATTTATTGTTCATTTTGATAGGATAGGCCACATTAGGACTTTTACTGTTTTTTTTTACGTTTTTCATTTTATTGCTTTTCATTCACATGCTAGTAATTGCATCATATTCCGCCTAAAACCAAACCACCTACTACTAAAATGCATGAAAATTGACTCATATAGTTGTTTGTTAGTTTTCATGGACATGCAGATGTCACAGTCTATATGCCATCACTTTAATTTAAATCATTCTCGCATGCTAGATTATAGTTCACTTAAAATGAATTAAAAATAGTGATGGGATCTTCCTCTAAAAACGGAAATTGAGATTAGTCTTTATAAGGGCAAACATCTATGAGTCCCTTCTTCGTCGGTCGGCCTAATATGACCCCATCTACGTTGGGTAAGTAGTTGTATTGACTTAGTTTACCTCAACATTATAGTCCGAAGAGTTTCTCGTGATTATGATGGACTAAAGATAGTATTTACAGAAATTTATCGACCAAGAATTCTAACGGTAGAATTAGCTAACAGGTTAGCTTATCAATTTACAGAAAATTGAGTCTTGGGGTCATTTATATAATTCTTGAGGGAGGTCAATTGTATAAATGTTTTTGAGTCTTCGCGTTATGACATTAGTTCATTAGACTTAAAATAAAACGATGCATGCTTATTATTTTATTCTTCTTTCGCAGTGTAGAACACGCTTATTATCAATAATATCATTCTACAACAAATGGCTGGAAATAACGCAATCCCAATGCCTAGTGCCACACTAGATCGTTCGTCCCGGCTTAAAATGTTTATGGACCAAATGAATCACCCACTCGACCAAGAATGATGGGTCCAATTTTGCGGACTGGGGAGGCGGCACTACGGAATGCGCCATCGCCGACGGTAAGCTCGTATTTAATCGAGCCAATACCGGTCAACCCAGGCCCAAATGCAGGAATCAACGAGTCACTCGCTTATAGTGATTTCGTTATGGAAGCGGGTGCGATAAAGAACGTACTCATCTTTGCAATGGAAACCAATTTGCAGAGACGCTTCATTGCCCAAGGTGCAAACAAGATTTTCACCACGCTCACTAACGAGTTCTCAAAGGCACCGAGAATCGTTACATATGAGCATACCGCGCTTCTTTGATGCGAAACTCGGAAAGGGCCAACTGGTTAGCCCACACATTCTTCACATGATTGAGAATGTCGAGAAACTGAGTCACCGAATTGTAGAATCGGTGAGAGCATTGTCATTGACCGAATGCTTCATTCTCTTCACGATGGTTTTGCCCTTTTCAGGGCGAACTACTACATGAATGACTTGAAAAAGAGTCCTCATGAGCTACACTCCCTTCTTGTACAGACCGAGAAGGATATGAAATTGAGTGGGAGCATGAAGCAGGATGTTCTCACGATTCACAACAAGAGTAAAGGTAAGGGCAAGGTTCATGGCGACCTAGCTGTAGGTAAGCCAAAGTTTAAGAAGCCAGGAAACGGGAAGAGTGCGCCTGGTGAGACTAGTGGCTCACAGGGCAAGACAAAGAGCAAGGGCGGTGACATAGAGTGCCACCATTGTCACAAGATCGGACATTGTAGGAGGAACTGTCCCGTCTACCGTGAGGACATCAAGGCAGCCGCGTCGTTCTGTTGGTATGTCATCTTATATTCATATGATTGAGATTAACCATGCAAGTTTTAACTTGCGTACTAGATACTTGGTTGTGGTTCTCATCTGTGTAATCATTTGTAGGGCCTAAAGAACATCATACCTCTCGAAAAAGGTGATGTGGACCTGCGAGTCGGGAATGGAGCACGAGTTGTGCTTTGCCTCGAAGGAACATATGTAATCCAACTCCCTAGTGGTTTTGAGTTATCTTTAAATAATCACATTTACTATGTACGCAGTTTATCTAAGAATATTATTTCTGTTTCCGTACTTGCTAAAGACGGTTTTACATTTTCAATAAAGGATAATAGTTGTATTTTCTCTTTTAATGAAATGATTTATGGCAAAGCAGTTTCCATGAATGAAATTTATATCTTAGATCAAACCACGGAAGTATTACACATGAATAATAAGAAATTAAAGGTTCATGACAAAGATCTAACCTATCTATGGCATTGTCGAATGGGACACATAAATGAGAAACGCGTAAAGAAACTCGTCGATAATGGGACTATTCCCTCATTCGGATTTTCTGCATATGGCACGTGTGAATCATGTCTCATTGGCAAGATGACTCGAATTTCCTTCAAAGGTGTTGGAATACGCGCTAGTGACCTATTAGGACTCATACATACGGACGTATGTGGACCTATGTCAATTACCGCTAGAGATGGCTATAGATATTTTATCACTTTCACGGACGATTTGAGTAGATACGGATATGTCTACTTAATGAAGCATAAAAGTGAGTCCTTTGAGAAATTCAAGGAATACCAGAATAGGGCAAACCAACCGGGTAGAAAGATTAAAGCACTCCGTTCAGATCGGGGTGGCGAATATCTTTCAAATGAGTTTGATCAACACCTGAAAGACTGTGGAATCGCTCTACAGGTAACTCCACCTGGAACACCTCAATTAAATGGTGTGTCCGAATGGAGAAATTGAACCTTACTTGATATGGTTCGATCCATGATGAGTCACACAGTAGTGCCTGAATCATTATGGGGTTATGCTCTTTTGTCAGCTGCTCTTATACTTAACCGAAGTCCGTCTAAAGCTGTCGACAAGACTCCATATGAAATGTGGAAGGGAACGGTACCTAACTTGTCCTTTATTCGGGTTTGGGGCTGCGAGACTTATGTCAAGTGGAGACACGAGGATAAGCTCGGCCCGCGATCGGTCAAGACATACTTTATAGGTTATCCAAAAGGAACATTTGGTCATTACTTCTATTCGCCTACCGAACATCGAGTATTTGTTGCGGCTAGTGCGACGTTCTTAGAGAAAGAATTTCTCGAGAACAAGTCGAGTAATAGAACTTTCGAGTCAGTCGGAGATTCCAACCAACAACCGAGGAACAGATGGAGGAAGCTGTACCTCCAACTGATGATACGGTTAATATTCCTGAGGAACCTAGGAGGTCGGGTAGAGACTCTCATCCTCCGGACAGATACATTGGTATGGTCGAGGAGAATGATGTTTTACTTCAAGAAAGTAATGAACCCGCAACCTATAAAGGTGCTATGGCTTGTTCCGACTCAAAGCTATGGCTCGAAGCCATGCAATCCGAGATGGACTCCATGTATGAGAATAACGTATGGGATCTAGTTGATTTACCTAATAAGGTAAAACCTCTACAGTGCAAATGGCTTTACAAAATAAAGCGTTCTGTAGACGCGCAACTAGATATCTATAAGGCACGACTTGTGGCAAAAGTTTTCACTCAAGTGCAAGGATTGCATTATAATGAGATTTTTGCACATGTAGTCATGCTACGTTCCATTCGGATAATCTTAGCGATTGCCGCATTTCATGATTATGAGATTTGGCAAATGGATGTGAAAACCGCCTTCATAAACGGTTATTTGGAGGAAGAGTAGTACATGGTGCAACCCGAAGGTTTCATAGATCCTAAATATCCTAAGAAAGTATGCAAGCTTAAGAGTTCCATTTATGGACTTAAGCAAGCTTCTCGGAGTTGGAATCATCGTTTCGACCAAGTGATAAAAGAGTATGGTTTCACTCGATCGGTCGAAGAACCATGCTTATATATCAAGTCGAGTGGGAGCAAGATTGTATTCTTGATATTGTATGTCGATGACATACTCTTGATTGGGAATGACATTCCTCTCCTTTCTTCGGTTAAAGAATGGTTGAAGAACCATTTCCAGATGGAAGATGGGTGAGGCACATCGTATTTTGGGAATCCGTATCTACCGAGATAGATCACGACGGACGTTATCACTTAGTCAGGAGTTTTATTAGGATAAGGTTCTTGAGAGGTTCAGCATGACCAACTCCAAGAAGGGGAAACTTCTAATGACGTGTGGGATGCAGTTGAGCAAGTCTCAGTCACCCACGACGCCTGAAGGGATTGAGCGCATGAGTCGTGTTCCTTATGCATCTGCAATAGGATCAATCATGTATGCCATGATATGCACACGTCCTGACGTGGCATATGCATTGAGTATGACGAGTCGGTACCAAAAGAATCCTCAAGTACCTACAGAGGACTAAGGATTGGGTATTGACTTATGGAGGCGATGCAAAGCTATGCGCAATCGGTTACGCAGATGCCAGCTTCCAAACGGATCAAAATGATTAGAAATCTCAGTCTAGATTCGTTCTTACTCTTAATGGTGCTGCAGTTAACTGGAATTGTTCCAAACAAGAAGTTGTAGCAGATTCTACTACTGAGCCATTGAAATATGATAAGCATTGAGGACACGTTATTTCCATGAGAATTTAACATGTACCTGAGTTATAGTAGTTGATTATGAATTCGATACGTTATCTTTTTCATATACTATTTATAACTTCATCGGTTTTATAATATTTTGTTTTTCATGTGGATTGTACTGACAACATTGAATGCCACAAAGTGAACTGAATTACATTATATTTGTTTTGGTCCGTAATTGCCAATGTGAGCTGATAACTCCGGCTATTATATTGTGCAGTCGATTGATGGTGGGTTCAACGAGCCATAAGTCAAACGGTTAACTGATCGATCACAGATGCAAGATTATGACGATACCTCGTAGGACAACTTTATGTGACAACGTAATGGAGTCCTAAATGTTTTATAACATTCGGTGCCATGTCGTGGATAGGACATCCATTGTGTACCTAGAGTCGATTCTTTTACTATCAACTGTCTCTTGAGATTAAGACAGTCTTTGGGTGACTTTGGTTTCTTTCTCACAGTCTACCGTAACTGGGGCTAAGTAGATTTTTTCTGGTCATTTCATACGTGTGCTTACATCTGCAGGATTTGAGTTGAGGAAAATATCCATCCCTTATCAGGCATAGTTATTTCTCAGGGCCACTCGAGGAGTTGTAACTGAAATGCATGGCCATGCTCGAATGTTGATTCGTTTATCAGTTAAGTTACTCTCTAGTCGGGAAAACCACTCTTGATACTGATCGCTTGTAAAATACGACCTTTGTGAATTCGGATTTGCAAATTGTTTTACATTGAGTGGGAGAAATTTTAAAGGATATGAGAATCGCTTATCGCACATACACTTGTGAGGACAAGTGGGAGTTTGTTGAGCTTGTGTCCTCCACAAATTAGTGTGATAAAATTTGTAAATCTCTTACACGTTTCACAAGGGTATACTTCAGATATTTAATCAGTTGATTAACGTTTACCTAATAACGGTTGGCTTGCTAGAAAGTTTGACGTTATTATCATACAGATGGCGGTGATCAACTGGTCCCTAAAGGTCACACCTATAGGACGTATTTGAGAAATGTGGTTATAGAAATATAATTACATTGATGCCCAAAATGACTAAAAAGTTAGTAAATGTGTTGATGAGATAATTATTTAATGAAAATTAAATAATATTAAGTTGAGACGAATTAACTGTCAATTCGTAAAATAAATATAATAAGTTATATTTAATTAAATATATATAATGTTAGCTTGGACGAATTAATCTGTTAATTCGTAATTAAATATAATCAGTTGTATTTAATATCAACAAGCTGAATGTGTCATAGTGGTAATAGTGAGGGTACACATACCAAGAGGTCATGGGTTCGATCCTCATTAGATGACAATTCAACACATATTATATATTTTTGGAAAGACCAAAAATAAGGAAATTTTTATTCCTTATTTCGGTCAACAGTGGCCGAAAATTAGGAGAGTTATTTCTTTCCTAATTGATTTCGGATTTCGGTCTATATAAAAAGAAAGGTAGGGAATTATTTCTAACCTAATACTTTTTCTTTTTCTGACCTTGCCTCCTCTTTCTCATCACAAGAACACAAAGACAATAAAATATTACAGAAAATTTTAGATTGATTTCTAGCATAATCAAAGGGTATATCTCAGATCGTCTTGGGTGCAACCAATAGGCGAATACCTACTTTGGTATTGTTCTTAGGCCATATTTGCTAGGACCGGAGGTTAATTCTAAATCTTTTTTTACTTATGTTTATGTATTTTATTTTATGACCTTAGATCATCTTCTTTAAATCGTTATAATCCCTCATGTTAAAGGGAAGTATACAGATTATTTCCCACAACCCCTACACACTGTTACTTTAGGACTAAATTTAGATAACTAATAATTACATCTGCCTCTCTGTGGTTCGACCCTGTTACCACTAGCTTCTGTTAGTTTTAATAGGTATTATAAATATTATTTTTGGTACTCACAACGACGGGCATCAGTGTGTGTGTGATATGTGGAACTTTTATGGTTGGATCATGTGGTAGGAGGTGTGATATGTGGAAATATGTATAAAACATGGCGGAATTGGTTGAAACGGATTTGGTATGAAATATGTTGGCATGTTACGTGCTTATTACATGGCTTTTAAGATTGATTATATATTATATACAACTTTGGGTAGAAAGGCTTGCATAGGATATATTTATGAACTGTTTTAGCTCGTTTTGCCATGACTCGGTCGAGCAGAGCAGGTACTCGACTGAGTAGGGAGCACTCGGCCGAGTAACCAAGCACTCGACCGAGTGTTGTTTGGCAGTGAGTAGCAGTGGCTACTAGAAGTGTTTACTCGACCGAGTACTTTAGCATACTCGACCGAGTAGAGCATACTCGACCGAGTATGATTCTTGTGTTTTTGACGTTGGCTACTGAAGTGGATTACTCGACCGAGTATCAGTGATACTCGACCGAGTAGTCCTTACTTGACCAAGTATTGCTATATACACGGCCGAGTGCTTCTTTGGCAGAGGGTCGTTTACATTTTGAGCCGTAGGCTTTTGTGCTTACGTTTCTTTACTTCTTATCAGCTCAAAATGCCGCCAAAGAGGACTGCAGCGCAAATCCAAGCATCTGAGATGACTATCGATGAGATAGCTCACATGATCGAGTAACAAGAGGCTCTCTTTGAGGCTTTTAAGAATGTGGGTGAGGGGGCAGAGAAACCGGTGGATGCCACCCAACTTAGCATCATCATAGCTCGCTTTAACCCACCTACTTATGAGGGCGTCGGAGAACCAAAATTGCTCGAAAACTGGCATCATGAGATGGAGAGTCTTATGGAGGTCGTTAAGTGTCCGCCAGAGTTAGTGGTTGAGCAGGTAGTGTACTACCTGAGAGGAGAGGCTGATGTATGGTGGTAGAACGTCAAAGAAGACGCCAGAGCTTACTACCAGCCTGAGGGTCTAGGGGCTATACCATGGTCAGGTTTTAAGAGTGCCATGAGGGAACAGTTTGCGCCGGAGCATATCCGTCACAAGTTGAGATCTCAGTTCGATTCCTTCACCATGACTGATGATATGATATTCACCAAGTACTATCACCGGTTCCTTGAGTTATCTCGCTATGCCGAAGACATGCAGTTAGGGCAAAGAGGTTTGGCTCTTCGTTTCGAGAGGGGTTTGTCAGCCAAGATCATGAACCGCTTACCAGCTGGAGTTATCACTGATCTTACAGATGTGTACCTGAGGGCTGGTCAAGCTGAGAGGTTGGTAGATCTCTCTAAGAAAGCTACCGAGAGAACTGCTGCTGAGAAAAGGAAAGTAGAGAGTGGGAACATCAATCAGTCAGGTAATAAGAAGGGCAACTACAATCAGGCTAAAGCTTTTTTGGTGGAGCTGGTTTTTCTGGAGGATCACGAGCTTGGGGTAGAGGTGGTGGTCGGAGTGTGAGTGACAACTCCAACCTTTCTTGCTTCAACTGTGGTGGCATAGGCCATAAGAGACGTGACTGCACGAGTGTTAGGACTGGAGGAGGCTCGGGCGCTTTTCAAGGGAATTTCTCACACGGTCCGAGTCAAAGTTTTTCTAGCAACAGGCAATCTGGGTCATGGGGTAACCGTGGAGGACATAGCAACAATGGCGGTTTTAACCGTTACAGTGAAGGATCTTACCAGCGCCCGAACAACAGTGTCACCCAGGATTCGGCAGCTAAGCCGAGTACTTCTAACACCTCGGTCCAGGGAGGAGGTCAGAAAAGCAGTGGGAAGCTCTTTATGATGGACAAGCAAGAAGCTCAGAACGATGCACATGTAGTTACTGGTACCTTTCTTGTTCATAATACACCGTCTTTTGTTTTGTTTGATTCGGGGGCAACACACTCTTTTGTGTCTAGGAGTCATGCTTTGTTTATGGGCTTGGGGGAGTTTGAACTTGTAAAAGATGATGTGTTTATACCTTCTGGGGAGTCGGTGTCATGTGTTAAGTTGTATAGGAGCGTGTCCATGATGGTTGGAGGGGTAGACTTACCGGTTGACTTGCTAGAGTTTCATATGGATGGGTTTGAGGTTATCGTCGGGATAGATTGGTTAGGTAAGTATGATGCCAAGATAGATTGTCGGCAAAAGAAAGTGTCTTTAAAGGGTTCTAAGGGTATAAGGGTGTCTTATAAGGGGTTTCTTGTGAGACTTAAGTGTAAGTTCATCAAGGTAATGACCTTAAAGTCGTACTTGAGGAAGAAGTGTCCCTTGATTCTTTGTCAAGTGAGAGATTTTCGGGTAGAGCCACAGACAGCTTCTGATATACCTGTGGTAGGAGAGTTTGGTGATGTCTTTCCAGAAGAGATATCGGGGTTGCCGCCAAAGAGAGATGTTGATTTCAACGTGGAGCTTAAACCGGGAACAGGTCCTATATATAAAGCACCATACCGTATGGCACCTAAAGAACTAACAGAGTTGAAGAAACAGTTACATGAGCTGTTAGAGAAGGGGTATATTCGGCCGAGTGTGTCGCCATGGGGAGCTCCAGTTTTGTTTGTAAAGAAGAAACATGGGAGCATGAGACTATGTATCGACTGCAGGGAGCTTAACCATGTCACAGTGAAGAACAAGTATCCTTTGCCTAGGATTGATGATCTATTTGACCAGCTGAGTGGAGCAGGGGTGTTCTCTCAGATGGATCTGAGGTCAGGTTATCACCAGTTGAGGATAGCGGATGAGGATATTCCCAAGACAGCCATCCAATCCCATTATGGTCACTATGAGTGTGTGGTAATGCCTTTTGGTTTAACTAATGCACCAGCAGCTTTCATGGATTTGATGAATCGGATTTTCAGTCCGGTTTTGGACAAGTTTGTGTTAGTCTTCATTGATGACATCTTAGTCTACTCTAAGACTAAGGAGGAACATGAGGAGCACTTGAGGATATTTTTGCAGACTCTACGAGAGAACCAACTTTATGTCAAGTTATCTAAATGTGAGTTCTGGTTAGAGGAGGTGGCTTTTCTAGGTCATGTGATATCTAGGAAGGAGGTGTCCGTGGATCCTAGCATGATTGAGGCAGTTACCAAGTGGGAATCACCGAAGAGTGTTGCTGAAATTCGGAGTTTCTTGGGTCTTCCTGGTTACTATAGGAGGTTCGTGAAAGACTTTTCTACGATAGCACGGCCTATGACTGCCTTGATGAGGAAATAGACCAGATTTGTTTGGGATGAGAGTTGTGAGACGGCGATCCAGACCTTAAAGGAGCGTTTGACTACATCTCCTATTCTAGCTTTGCCAGAGGGATGTGAGAACTTTGAAGTATGTACCGATGCTTCAAAGAATGGTCTGGGTTGTATTTTGATGCAGGATGGGAAGGTTATAGCTTATGCGTCGAGGCAGCTGAAGCCATATGAGGAGAACTACCTTACTCATGATTTGGAACTGGGTGCAGTTGTCTTTGCTCTTAAGATTTGGAGGAACTTCCTTTACGGGGCAACCTTTAAGGTGTTTTCAGATCATAAGAGTCTGAAGTATATCTACACTCAAAAGGAGCTTAACATGCGACAGAGATGATGGATGGAGCTGATTGGGGACTACGATATGGAGATCATCTATCACGAGGTTAAGGCTAACGTGGTTGCAGATGCTTTGAGTAGAAAGAGCGTTCATTCACTATGTAAAGCTATGTCTTTGCTGAAGATGAGAGATGAGATGTCTAAAATGGGGATCTATGATAAGTAAAGGGGATGCTTGTGATACTCCGTTTTTTTTAGTTGGAGTACTCGGTCGAGTGTTTGTTACTCGAACGAGTTAACCGGTTCAGCGAGTCACACGGTTTATTTTATGTTTTGGCCAAAGGGTTTTTGTTTGTAACAGTTAAGCCTTTTCTAAAATCATTTTAACATCTCTCAAACTATTTCTAAACCTAGAGAGAGGGATAGGAAGAGGAATTGTTGAGCCTTTCATTTGATTGAAGATTTCTCACCGATTTCAACCTAATTCGATTTCCCTGTTCGTAAGTCGATCTCATTCAATTGTTTAAACTGTTTTAACATCGTCTTATTTGAAAAGGTTAAGAAGAGAGTACTGTTTATTTAAAGTCTAGTTTATGCATATCAAAGCTCGTAGTCAAATTCCTTATGGTTTGTCCTAGGTGATTTATTTATGAACATATCGCTGAAAAGTCCGAGAATTTGTTTTAGTTGTGGAAAATGATTTGAAACCCAAACTTATATGTCGATTTAGTTTTGGGGCTTTTTCATACATCATCTTTGTAGAGTCTAGATGACAATAGGATTTGGAATTTCTGAAAAATAATGATTTAAACTCGTTTTATGAATCAATACTTTTTATGCGACGGATTCAGTCAGCTTTTGGAAATCAGTCTGAAAATCCTTGATAAGTTTGAAATTTGAGAACACTTCGTTAGATATAATTTGTAGCTAAGACTCATTGGGTTCCAATACAATTGGCCTTGCATCAATTGGATTTTTCTGGAATTAGTTATGCGTTTTATACCGAGTTTGTCATGTGCTGGAAAATCAGGAAAAGTCGTGTTTGTTCTTTAAGTTGATATTCCTATTAAGTTAGGATGAGTCTAGGTTATTTGCATGATGAATTGATTGAGTAGGTGGTAATTATACATAATTATGTTATGTAGGTGATGGATATTTGAAGGATCATGATTGATTGCTTGTGTGTGCTTGGATTGCGAAAAGGTAGGATTTCTCCTACTCGGTACTGTTAATTGATTGAGATTGCATATACTTTATAATTGTTGTTATCTGCTAATCATCGGAGGTTGGGTGTTGTGGTGATGGTGTTGGTGTGGTTGTGTTGTGACAGTTGTGGTGTTGTGACAGCTGTGATGCTGTGTGTGTGTGATTGTAGTGGAGTCACTTGCGGGAGTGACTTCACACCCTAGTTTGCCCTCCGTGGAACTCATCACGGGAGGGGATGTGCACATTAAGGGACAGGGATTGTTAGTCGCTCGTTGATGAGCTGGACTAGGTGGGGATGGGCTGCGGTCACCCACTGTCGGCGAGGATTACCTATTGCGATGGGTAATCTGGCAGGGCTACACACTTCGGTGTGTAGTTGGTTACTGTGTGAGATCAGGAGACGGGGAAGGGTGGATGATCAGCCGGTTACATTGTTTGTTTGTCTTACATTGATTGAACGGTACTGACCCCGTTGTTGTTGTTTTGTAAAACCTGCGGTGATCCATTCGGGGATGGTGAGCAGATTGTGACAGGTAATGCAGATGTTTAGCTACGGGACAGTCATGGAGAGTCATCACTCGAGTCTAGCTTTCCGCCGTCAAGAGACTTAGCTTGCATTCTTTGTAGTTGTTAGACCTTTCATAGTTATACTTTGGTTTGGTTTTGGAAACATGTAATCACTAACTCTTTATACTTTAATAAAGGTTGTTTGGAATTGGCAACTTTGATATACTAACCTCGGGAAACCGAGATGGTAATAGTCTTTCATACTAGAGTAGTCCTTGGTAAGGTACCTTGGTATGAGGGGGTGTTACAAAGTGGTATCAGGGCCGACAATTCTGGCGTCTAAAACTAATGAACCCAATGAACTTAGGGAGTCTAAATAAAATGAACCCGGGGAGAGTTGTTTGGAGCTACCGCAAAGACTTGGGAGACGTCCTGAAGTCGCATTAAGGCTCTTACGATCTCAAGCCGGTCACATAGGGGGAACCGTTGTGTGTCGAGTCATGTGTGTGAAGTACTTGTGGCATGAGTATTGTGCATGGTTGAATAAATGACGAAGGCAGTGGAACATGATAGTTGTGGAAAGATGTATCGTAAATTTGTTGATGTTAAATTTTGAGCATGAAATATGATTGGCATGTTAACTGTTTACCATGTGGCTTTCAAAAGGGTCGTGGTACATGACGTATGAACATGATGTTGTTAATGTTTGTTTGTTGATAGTAGCATGTGATTAAGGTCATGCATCTATATATATGAATGTCATGTTTAATTTTCATGTGGGTATGATAAAAGCTCAGCTATGTACTGGTTTCTTGAAGTATTGAGTTGTTTTTGTTGCCTTATGCATGTTCAAATTGTTTTGGTTTAGAAAATTTGATTTGTATGAAGACCGATTATGGAAGGGCTGTATTAAATATGTCATAAGTCGAGTTCTAGAAATGATATTGCCGTAATTCCAATTGGAGGTGATAGCTTGTCCTCTTACGATTCCAACGATAGGTCACACGCCCAAAATGACCAAGTAACGAGTGAGATATGACTGTTTTCCGAAACTGGACGGTGTTGAGAACTGTGCCTATACTCGACCGAGTAGTGCCTACTCGGCCGAGTATCTTTCATATTCGACCGAGTAACCCATATTCGGCCGAGAAATCTTTCTGTGATAATCCTGTTCAGCTTCTGGATTCGTGAACTCGGCCGAGTAGTCTCACTACTCGACCGAGTGTCCTGTACTCGGTAGAGTACGTCATGTACTCGACCGAGTTTGTTTTATGTGACCGAATCTTATGACCAATTGTACTACGTGATGTTAAGTTTTTTTTTTTTTTTTTTACTTTGTGTTTGATAAGTGCTTGGTTAAGCACATGGGGAAGACAAGTACAATAGCATAAAGAATTGCAAGGAATAAAGATTGAAAGATGGTTTATTTCTCAGATTCTGCCTCTTAATTGTTTTGGTTGTTATTGTATACATGATTAAGATTTGTTAACTAAATTTTTTATATGTGTTAGTCTCGTGTGTTAGCTTTCAATTTTCGCTGGTCTCATGCCTATACGAGTTACGGATTAAGAGAAATAAATATTTTAGTAAACAGTGGTCAGAATGTTACTACACAAGGCTAATTTCGACCAACCAAATTGTAAAATTTGCCATTTTATATGTATACATGATTTTTGAGTGATTCCAACTCTTCTAATTAGTAGACTCAAAGAATTTTCCATATTGATAAACCTCACCTGATATGGATATGTCATTAATGAATTATGATTTTTGCAAGTTGACCTTGAAACGTGACAAATTGCTGATAACAATATGTTTTGACCCGTCGGTTTGGGAAAATCCTTATAAATTGATTATTTGTGCATTGGACCTAATTTCAACTCTCCCTATTCCGTGACTCTCTGTACTTGCTAAAAAGTCTAAAAAAACCTCATGTATTCGTTAAGTTGTTATTTATTGGTGATTCGGGAAGTTATAGCATGCTTTATAGTGTCTGTGAATATGTGTCTGATGACTGGTTTCTAATAAAGGTTATACTATGAATTTCGAAGTCTTAGTTTCTATGTTTTGGCAACATGTTTATGTGACATTATAAGTAGCTTAACCTATAAGCCTATGTGGAATAAGTGATGACATTGAAAGATTGGGGGTTTCGTGTCTTATTTGTCACTTAGTACATAACGATGTCTGCAAATAGCATGAACATGAATGATAACTAGGATTGATTAAGTGGATTGATTGTTTCACATATTATAGATAGTAACAAGTGTGATTACGTGCAAGTAAATTGTGGTTACCTAAGTTAACGAGTCTGGTCGAGTCAAATAATTGTTGATTATTATATTACCGGCATGAATATGGGATCGAACACAATAGGTGTTAAATGAATCGTTGTAGAATGAAGTAATTCATATAATAGTCCATGAGTAATATACGATGAGTTAATGGTGTTAGTAATTATCATGTAAATTGGAGTAGACATACAAATAAGAAGCTAATATGTTGAAACATAAGTATTAAGTGATTTATTTGTATAAGATTAGTCTAGCATGTCTAGTGATATGACAAATATGGTTGACGGTGCAAATAGATGGTTTATGTGATGATGTAAGCAACTGAATGATAGTTAATTGATGGTAATATATTGGTGTTGAAGTGTGAACTTTCTTTTAATTTTGTGATCCACATGAGTTGACATAGAACATGTTATTAATCATGATGCAAATGATGATTGTCTTAGTATGTACTGTGCTTGTAAACAAGTGTGTAGTAATAATTCGAACATGTGTGGGTATCGAGTTTGAGCATGATGTGGAACTACAGGTTATATATGTATAATTGATTCAAGTGCATATTTTAATTTATTTGCCAAGTAGTACTATTGTGGATACAAATTTGTGAGTAATAGTGAGAATTAGCAACTTATACCATGTATGTACAGCTTAATAAAAGTAATAAGCATGAGTAATGATAAGATGACTTTTGTTGTTTACATCCCTTGTACATTCCTGATAATTGCGATGAAATTGGTAACTATGTCGGAAAGCATGATTAGTAACATAATAATTAAGTCAAGCATGTTCGGTTAGTTGAACTAGTATAACATTGATATGTAATTAAAGGTTGTGTTATTTCATGTGTTTATTGTTCGATTATATGTGCATAAACAGTGATTTAGTCTCGTCCTTTTGGTATTGGTAGGCTAAGTGAGTTTTGGCTTGTATTAGGGCTTCACGAGTTGTTACTGAAATGTGACATGATTTGATGATTTACAATCTCCTAGGAACGGGTTAAATATGACAGATGAGCACAAATTTTGACCTTATGTGGTGGATTGTGGTTTGTTATATCGTAAAAGATGTTGGTGGTGCATCACGAAACCCAGGGTCTGTAGGTATATGAGATGAATAAGAAACTTCGGGACGAAGTTTGTTTTTAGGGAGATGTAACGTGATACTATGTTTTTCTATGTGGTTATTTAGATTTCCATTAGTAATTACTACTTCAAACAATGCGGTAACATGTTTATTATATGGAATGATAGCTTTCGTGTGTGGTCGATCTATAGTTATATATGCTGTTTATATGTTTTATTTAGAATTGTATAGTTGCATATGTTGTTTATATGTTTTATTATGAATTGTATTGGTATAGAAGGACCGTGATATCGCGTGGCTTGTGTGGTTTTATATGAGTTAGGTTACGGGGACGTAACCTTCTTTTATGGGGGATAAAATGTGACAACCGGAGTTTACTCAAGTCTATATGAGTTAGCATAGATTTTACTAGTTATGCATATGAGTAAAATTATGAGTATGAGTTATATTGTGTTAATTATATGTGATGTTAGGTGTCGTTGGTTGTAGTTGGTGCGAACTTCGGGGATGAAGTTCTTTTTAAGGAGGGAAGACTGTGACTTCATTTTTTTAGTTGGAGTACTCGGTCGAGTGTTTGTTACTCGGCCGAGTACGCTTGACCGAGTAAAACCGGTTCAGCGAGTCAGACGGTTTATTTTATGTTTTGGCCAAAGGGTTTTTGTTTGTGTGACACCCTCATTCATTGCAGAAAAAAAGTAAACACATAATTCTAGATAAAAACTGCATGGAGATGTTTGTAATAGGTTCATTTGGATAAAAACCTGTAATTTTTAAAACCTGAACCTGTTATAAAAATATCCAAATGGGAAGGTGTCAAACATGCAAGGTCCAAAAAAAATCTCATGAATGAAACATCGCTAAAGTCGCGAAACAAAGTTATACAACCCAAGTATGAGAAAGGGAGACATATGTCCCTAAAAAGTATATGACATAAAAAGTGTTTAAGGGTCACAATATAATAAAGCCAATCTAGGTCACAAGGTTACTTTGCTCGCTAGCTTGTCCATGTACCCCATATATGCATCACTTACCTGTCAATCACATTTTATACAAATACGGAAGCCACAGTCAGTGGGGAGTAACTCCGAGTTCTCCCAGCCACGAAATGTCATAATTAATATAACATGTAAACATAAGAATATGAATACGAATAACACATAGCCTTAGCATATAGATTCTAGACAATCGTGCTTATCATGTGAACAACAATATAACAACACATAGTACTAGCATGTGAATACTAGACCGACTCATACTACACTATCATGTGAATCACATAACATACAGGAATCCAAACTCTATCAACCATAGCCGGCTTGCATCTCACCTTCTATGATTCATAGAATCATCAAACAAGAAAGGACAATATATTTAGAGACAGGCATAAGTTCTTAGGACAGTCAATAGTCACTCTGTAACTCGAGTCTATACCACGAGGTAAGGTAAACACCCTAGTCCTAAACCTGCGCAGACCTAGCGACATGCGAAAAGTACCGCATCCAAGACCCATGATCACACACATGAGTACCCCTAAGGAGTCCACCAAAGGGTTGGCTAGTACTTAAGCTGACCACATACTTCTAAGAGTACGTCAGGAGGTCATGCCCTAACTTGGATATAAGCCCACCAAGCTAAGACACAAAGGCTATTAAGCGGTGAACATACACTCGTCAAAGACTATAAGGGCCTATCTATGACGAAGGCCGAAATACTCACCTAGGACCTAGTCCCAGCTTGAATACTTTAGCCCACTCCACACAAGACAAGTAGGACGCCCAATTAACCATAAGAGGGGCAAAGAGTCCAAACTTGCACACACAAAAGATCATACACACCCTAGCATATGAAAGACTACGCAAGAGCATATTTAGCTGACAATCCAACAATATCTCCAATATCGATAATAATTCAGATTCCAGCTAACATGGCAAAGAGGCATAATCCATGAGAACAAGCTAAAATGGCAAAGAGGCAATTAGACTCAAGCATAAGGCATCCAAAGCATCCAACAACCAACATGTGAAATGATAATTACAAATATCAAGGCATAACATAAACATCCAATAACAACCAATCTCACCTCAAAGACAAACCCTCGATCCGAATCCCGCGACGGGTCATCGGTCAAATCGAGGCTGGCCGGTTTAAACCTAGTTTGACCAAACTCGTTCGGTCAATCTGGCCCAGCTCAGAGTCTTGGCCTACTTTGGCCCAAATCACAAAATCCATCACAATATCATTCTCATGCCATTTCCAATTTCTATCACGTGAAAGACTATCAACATAAGAAAATATATTCCAACTTACAAAATAACTAATTCCACAAAATTCTCGCATAATAAAATATCATAAATAACCGTCTCACACAAGGGTAAACTTTTCTATAAATTTTAATCGATAAAACGACGCCATTTACTCATACGGACTCCGAATTGAGTGATTCAAGTGGCTAAACCACCTAATTTTTCGATGCCGTTCAATTTGTTATATTTTTGGAAACATTGGAAAACGTCTCGGTCCGATACTGACGCGTTCCAGCCAAAACACGGACTTGTCACAACCCATAATTCCTCATCCAAATTTGTTCCAAACAATAATATACAAATGGGTAACATAAACTAAATATAAGCATACTCATCTTACTCCATTCATTTATTTATCAACAAGATCGTCTCAAACAACAACAAACAACAACAAATGACAACAAACAACAACAAACAACAAATACAACTACTAATGTGACATTAATTCGTCGAGTAACTCGGAATAGTTACCTTAAGCTAGCAAAGAGACAAGTAATAACTTGAGAAAGCTTCTAAAACCCAAAATTACTCTTCATCTTCAACAACATATGAGTCACCTAACTCATCTTCAAATTCTTCACCTATAAGAACAACAAAAACACAATTATTAAGCTTAAATTCGAAACCCTAAAAAAAGTGTCTTAAACAAAAATTGGGGGAAATGAAAATAAAGCTTACTAGTAGATGAGGATTGAAGAGAGGATTCCAAATATATAATTTTTATGAGATTTGGTGGAGAAATGAAGGATTTATGGTGGATTTAGGGATGGTAAGGAGGATTTTTAGTGGGTTTTTGGTGTTTGAGAGAAGGAGGAGATAGAATGAGTTATGGAGGAAATGAAAATTGGAAGAGGGGACAAATGGAGGGTAGGTGGCCAGCCAAAAGGCATGGGGAGATGGGTCATTTGTTTACGTTTTGGTTCGTTTCGACGGAAATTATAAATATTCGTCGAACGCGATTTCCGAGAAAATTAAAGTTCTTAAACACGATTTTACTAAAAGATTAAGTACTCATATGCCCAATATCCAAACTCGTTTACCCAACGACCGTAAGAAATGGGAAAATCCCAATTTTACGACTTTTATCCGAAATCTATTATCAAAGGAAAAGGTTTTAAATATAGTTTAAATCACTTTTAAACATTTCTAAACTATCAAAAATGATTACATTTCTTCAAAATAAAATAAGGTTATATTTTATCAAATAAATTTTATTTCAAATAAATTAATATTAAATTAAAATAGATTAAAATATTACTCTTAAAATATAATAAAAGTTTTCAAATTTACGGGGTGTTACAGTTTGTAACCGTTAAACCTTTTCTAAAATCATTTTAACATCTCTAAAACTATTTCTAAACCTACAGAGAGGGATAGGAAGAGGAATTGTCGAGCCTTTCATTTGATTGAAGATTTCTCACCGATTTCAACCTAATTTGATTTCCCTGCTCGTAAGTCGATCTCATTTAATTGTTTAAACTATTTTAATGTCGTCTTCTTCGAAAGGTTAAGAAGAGAGTCCTGTTTAGTTGAAGTCTAGTTTATGCATATCATAGCTCGTAGTCAAATTCCTTATGGTTTGTCCTAAGTGATTTATTTATGAACATGTCGCTGAAAAGTCCGCGAATCTGTTTTGGTTGTGGAAAATGATTTGAAACCCTAATTTATATGTCGATTCAGTTTTGGGGCTTTTTCATACATCATCTTTGTAGAGTCTAGATGACAATAGGATTTGGAATTTCTGAAAAATAATGATTTAAACTCGTTTTATGAATCATTACGTTTTATGCGACGGATTCTGTCAGCTTTTGGAAATCAGTCTGAAAACCCTTGATAAGTTTGGAATTCGAGAACAATTCGTTAGATATAATTTGTAGCTAAGACTCATGGGGTTCCAATACAATTGGCCTTGCATCAATTAGATTTTTCTGGAATTAGTTATGCGTTTTATACCGAGTCTGTCATGTGCTGGAAAATCAGGAAAAGTCGTGTTTGTTCTTTAAGTTGATATTCCTATTAATTTAGGATGAGTCTAGGTTATGTGCATGATGAATTGATTGAGTAGGTGGTAATTATACATAATTATGCTATGTAGGTGATGGATATATGAAGGATCATGATTGATTGCTTATGCGTGCTTGGATTGCGAAAAGGTAGGATTTCTCCTACTCGGTACTGTTAATTGATTGAGATTGCATATACTTTATAATTGTTGTTATCTGTTGATCATCGGAGGTTGGGTGTTCTGGTGATGGTGTTGGTGTGGTTGTGTTGTGACGGTTGTGGTGTTGTGACAGTTGTGATGCTGTGTGTGTGTGATTGTAGTGGAGTCACTTGCGGGAGTGACTTTACACCCTAGTTCGCCCTCCGTGGAACCCGTTACGGGAGGGGATGTGCACATTAAGGAACAGGGATTGTTAGTCGCTCGTTGATGAGCTGGACTAGGTGGGGATGGGGTGCGGTCACCCACTGGCGGCGAGGATTACCTGTTGCGATGGGTAATCTGGCAGGGCTACACACTTTGGTGTGTAGTCGGTTACTGTGTGAGATCAGGAGACGGGGAAGGGAGGATTATCAGCCGGTTACATTGTTTGTTTGTCTTACATTGATTGAACGGTACTGACCCCGTTGTTGTTGTTTTGTAAAACCTGCGGTGATCCATTCGGGGATGGTGAGCAGATTGTGACAGGTAATGCAGATGTTTAGCGCTGGGACAGTCATGGGGAGTCATCACTCGAGTCTAACTTTCCGCCGTCAAGAGACTTAGCTTGCATTCTTTGTAGTTGTTAGACCTTCCATAGTTATACTTTGGTTTGGTTTTGGAAACATGTAATCACTAACTCTTTATACTTTAATAAAGGTTGTTTGGAATTGGCAACTTTGATATACTAACCTCGGGAAACCGAGATGGTAATAGTCTTTCATACTAGAGTAGTCCTTGGTAAGGTACCTTGGTATGAGGGGGTTTTACAATGCTATTGGGGATTTGACGATCGAGTCGGATTTGTACGAGAACATCAAGAGTAAGCAAGAGCTTGATACTAAGATTCAAGAGTGGAAGTCTAGGGTGGATAGTGGCACAGTTTCCAGGTTTTCTATCCACACAGACGGGAGTGTTTGCATTGACGGGAGATGGTGTGTTCCTAATGATGCAGATTTGAGGAGAGTGATCCTGACGGAGGCTCATTTCACTCCTTATTCGGTTTACCCAGGAGGTGACAAGCTGTATAAAGACCTTAAGAAGACTTTTTGGTGGCCCAACATGAAGAGGGATGTGGCTGAGCTCGTGGCTAAATGTTTGACCTGTCAGAGGGTCAAGGGTGAGCAACGGAGACCATAAGGTAAGATTCAATCCCTTGAGGTACCTGAGTGGAAGTGGGAGTTGATCTCTATGGACTTTTGATACGTGCATTTTTTATAGTCTTTTTAGCCTATTTTAGCACGTATTTCTATGTACTTTCGTACTGTTTATATTGCATTTTGCCCCCGAATTGGCTACTTTGGTTCGACTTGCCCATTTTGTAGGAATGAACGTAAAAGTAGTGGAATCGTACCATTTTCGTCCCTTTTTGCATGCATTTTGAGGAGACGGGATTTTCAGAGTGAGATCTTGCATTGGGATGCGTGAAGGCACGGTCTACAAGGCAGTCGGTTACGAGTTTGAGCTGTTTTGGAGGAATAATACTCGTTCGAGCTGTTTTATTGCTCGATCGAGTGGTTTCTATAGCTGGAAATAGTCGATCGAGTAGTATATTACTCGATCCAATAGAGCTGGAATTAGGAGTTACTCGATCGAGTAACAATTTTACTCAATCGAGTAGATTACTTGGAGAAGTGCTCGATCGAGCTGTTTCAGACTGCTCGATCGAGTGGTTTTTTCTTTCATGGGCTTTAATTAGTCCGTGAACTTGTTTTTAGCTTATGGACTTAGTAATTTTTCTATTTAAACGCACAATAACTAGGTCAATAGCATTCAGTTTTTATCTTATCATTCATCTTTCATTGTAAACACTACGTTTTTTTTTTGGTGGAATGTTAGTAATTTTATTAAGCACAAAAGCTATTACAAGCTATCACCACAATGTTACATCAACTCAATTTTATAGACCAATTGAGTTGAGCCATACACGATTAGCACTAGTAAATACTCCCTCCTAGTCTGATTGTTGGTTCCCTTTCTTTTGAACACCAAAATTAAGGAATTGAATTTGGACCACACAAACACCCTACCCCACATGAAATTAAATTTAGACCACAATAAACTTACTAAAAAAATGAATGGGGAACCAACACCCGACTAGCATTGAAAAGGAAAGAGGAACCAACAGTCAGACTAGGAGGGAGTATATTATTACATTGCCTTACTCTAATTTGCAACACCTTAAATATTTGAGCTACCACATATTCAGGGTGAGCAATGAGTCCTTCCAACCGAGCCGAATTACGCTGCTGCCAAACATTATAATACACAGCCATGAAAGTAAACACTACGTTGCTTTCTCTTTTTCACTGTAACTTTTGCTTTCGGATTTTCCCGCTCGAATTTAGTTGTTCTTTACGCCGGATTCTTGCGATTGTAATCCCTTACACTCTTTTATTCTTAATCTTTCATTTATTCATCTTAATTACTCGTTTTGTCCCTTTAATTTTCTGCCCTAATATCTTTTATGCAATTTAATTATTGTTTCATTATGTTTAATGTTGGTTTATTCTTTGTTATTAGTTTTGACAATATTAATAGCATGAGTAGCTAATCTATTTCATGTTAGGATTAGGGGATCTACGGTAGAAATGCGACGATATAGTAAATAGGTTAGATGAATTAATTGTGAGACTCTGTTCCCATAGCAATATAACTGTATTTACCGACTTAGTTGAGTGCACGATTCTGAGTCACCCTTTTAATCTGCTTAAATTTAATCCTGGATCGGAAGATTGGACTAAATAGGCCTGCTATGAACAATAGACTACCCTGACGAGGACAGAAGTTAAGTTAGTGGGAATCTAGGGTAGAAAGTGGACCGGAAGGACCTTTCCATATCTGTCTCGCAGTAATTTATCTAAGTTGTTTACAGTTGAGTCACTGGACTACCGAACCAAAATCCTGACATGTCCCCTCTCTACTGATAGTTTATTCTCATTTTCTGTCTTTATTGCTCTTTCCTTGCTTCTCTTCCTTTAAATCTTTTAGTTTAGAAAACCAATTAAAAACCCCCATTTGTGACCAAATAGACGGACTCTTACAGATATCTTACCTCCCTGAAGAGATCGACCTTACTTCCCTAGCTATATAGTTAGTTTAGTTAGTTATTTTTGATAGTTATACGACAGCCCTGTCAAATTTTGGCGCCGTTGCCGGGGAGGCAATTGCCCTATCTGTTTTTGTTTCGTTTATTTAATCCGTCTCAGGGAATTCTTATTCCTTGAGACAGTTCTTATTCATTTTCTTTCAGTATTGTGTATGCCCAGGTCACATAGGTTGGAGTTAGTTTCAGCTGATTCTGAGCCAGAGAGACTGTTCAGGCATAGACTCCGTCTGCAAAGAGAATCACGAAAGGAAGATTTGAGTACTTTCGAACCCGAACTTCAGCATTTCCTATTTACTGAAAACCCGTCTTTTGAAGAAGACACTTTCAGTTCTGTAAACCAACCAGTAAAGATGCCGAATATTGCAAGTCATTCGGAGCCTAAAGCATCATCTATTCCAAAAGGTTTCAATCTCCAGACTGAGGATGGAAATACTTTTGACATCCGTCCGTCCTATATCAATCTGGTGGATAGAAATCTCTTTAGAGGTGTGGCAGGTGAAGACCCGAGGAAGCATATGGAGGTCTTTACGAACTACTGTTCTACTATCCCCGCCACAAAGGGGGTAACTCAAGACAAGATTAAGGAGGTGCTATTTCCTTTTTCTTTGACTGACTCAGCCAGGGAGTGGCTGACTGATTTGGACCACACGGCCGCAGGGGTCACAGACTGGGAGACCCTTGATCTTGCTTTTTATAAGAGAGATTTCCCTCCGCAGCGCACTAATCAGCTGAGGGCAAAAATCACTAGTTTCAAGCAGGCACCTGATGAAACTTTTTATGAAGCGTGGTGCCGTTTCAAGAGGTTGGTGAGGTCTCTTCCTCACCATGGTTTTGATCCGTGGTTTCTGTCCAAGCAGTTCTACAATGGGTTGTACGATGATCACAGAGCTATACTTGATGCATCATCCAACGAAATATTCGAAAAGAACACTGATGATTATAAGGGATGGGCCCTTATTGAAGAGATGGCGACCCACTGTGTTGAGTATGAGAACCCGAGGGATGGTATTAGAACAGTTCATGCAGTCGATAAGCAAGTTGTGGCTCAGCTGGAAGCCATGAATGCTAGGTTTGATAAGTTGGAGCTGCATTCTGCTGGGGAGACTCAGACGGTTCATTTGCTTACAAGAGGGGAGACCGTCATATGTGAGAGGTGTGGGAGCAACGACGGTCACACTGCGGTTGGTTGTCTTACAGAGAAGGAACAGGTCCTTGCGTTTCAACAATACAAGCAAGGAGGGGGTTCCTATTATAATAACCAAGGGGCAGTCCATCCCAATTTGAGGTGTACAAGTCAAAATGTGCTCAATCCTATCCCTCCTCCACAGCAGCAGCAGCCATATGTCCCTCCTCATAAGGCTCAACAAGGCTTTTAGAAGCCTTCTTCCTTTCCTTCACCTAATCAAGGTGCATCCTCCTCAGGTGGGGTAAGCGAGTTAGCTGAATTGAAGACAATGTTGCAGTCTTTGACAAAGCAATGGCAACTAAGTGACCAACAGAAAAATGCATCCATCAAGTCACTTGAAACTCAAGTTGCCCAGTTAGCCGTGAACCAATCTACGAGGAAGTAGGGTCATTTACCGTCACAAGCTGATAAAAATCCACATGAGACGGTAAATTTAATTAATTTGAGGAGCGGTCGTTCATATGAGGGACCGGAATTGTTGAAATCAGACCCGAGGAAGGTAATTACTGCTGATGAATAGTGTTCTGTTGAAGAAAAAGAGCTGACGACAAAGAAAGTATTCGATCGACTAATTTCTGGGGGTCGATCTAGTAAAAATGCTGAAGAAAGGACTCGGTCGAGTGGAATTTCTGCTCGATCGAGTGAACATGAAAAAGAAGAGCTCGATCGAGTAAATAAAACTGCTCGATCGAATGATTTTGTTGAAGATTCTACTCGATCGAGTGATATTTTTGCTCGATCGAGTGCTGCTGACAAAGAAGACCTTGATCGAGAGCCTGCTAGTGCTCGATCGAGTGAAACATCGCCTGAAAGACCTCGTTCGAGAGAAAAGAAGTCTCGATCGAAGGATTTAGAGCTTGATCCGGCTAATACATTGGAAGAGAGGAACAAAGGGCTCGAGAAACCCATCACGGTGCCCTTCCCGAGGCGTCTGCAGAGTACTAAGGCTAATCAACAATTCGGCAAATTTGTCGAACTCCTGAAAAGCTTGCAAGTTACGGTTCCGTTCGCCGAATTGCTGACATAGGTACCCTCTTTCCTTAAATTTATGAAAGAAATTTTATCACGTAAGAGGCACATTAATGATCATGAGACGGTACCTTTGACCGAGGTAGGGACGGCCCTAGTTCAGAATAAGCTACCTCCCAAACAGTCAGACCCGGGTAGTTTTTCGATTCCGTGTCACATTGGTACCCACTTAATTGATAACGCGTTATGCGATCTTGGCGCTAGCGTGAGTGTCTTACCGCTGTCTCTTGCTAAGAGACTTGGTTTGACCAAGTTCAATTGCACAAATATGACTGTTCAGATAGCCGACCATAGTATATCACGGCCACTAGGTGTCATAGAAGACATACCTGTTAAGATCGGGAGGTTCTTTATTCCCGTTGAATTCGTTGTACTTGACATCCCCGAAGATACCCATACCCCTATTATATTAGCGAGACCATTTTTACTCACTGCTCGTGCAGTGATAGACGTCGGGGGCAAGACATTGACTTTTCAGGTTGGGGACGAGGAATTGATATTCCATCAGTCTAAGTCCCGAAGGGCTCCCATGCAAGCTCAGCCTTGCAATGCCCTCTCTTCTACTGACCCTCTTATTGACACTCCAAATGAAAATTTGGTATATTGTGCTGCTATCGTGACCCCTCTGCCTCAGATTGAGAGCAAAAAGGACGAGAGTTCGTCTATTTTCCTTGCTGCAGGTATAGATGAAAATAATGAAGGAGCTGTCAATGGTTATTGTGCGATTAATGTCAGTCAAAGTGGGAGCGATGATGTTAAAGCTGGTGAGAAAGGAGTAAGGACAAGAAAAGTTCGCACGTATGTGGACGTCAACTATTCTCCTCCTAACGATTCAAGTTCAAGCTCATGGAAATTGAAGAGGACGATTAATGTTGCTGAGGCGACGTCCTCCAGTCAGAAGCCCTCCGAGGGGCTATTGAATTGCTTTGAGAAGTGAGCGGGGAAATGCCCCGTGTAACAAATTGTATAAACAATTTTTAATTTCTTTTGGATTTGTTTATTGCATTTAATTAGGTCAATTAGAGTTTAGACATTTTTAGCATATATTAGAAGACTATAGACTGTTACTTTTCATATTTGGTATTTTGGGATATTTTTGCGAGTGTTTTTATGCAGGTTTGGGGAGTTATACGCAAATTCAAAGGCTTACACGAGGAAAAGAGCTCGATCGAGTACTTTTTGTACTCGATCGAGTGAATTTTGTTCGATCGAATGATTCCATACTACTCGATCGACTAAAGCTGAAGAGGGGAGTACTCGATCGAGTAACTTTTTACTCGATCGAGTAGATGTATACAAGAAGCTCTCGATCGAGTAGTTTTAAACCACTCGATCGAGAGATTTTGCAAAGGATACGCAGGGAGTCTCTTTAAATTCCTTCTTTTTCTTATTACTTCTTTTCCCCTTTCATTATTTCGTCCCTTCTCCTTATTTGCGATAAAAAAACCCAAAATCCTCCATTTTTTTGCCCATTTACCAAATCCACCACCTACATTTTATTCCTTGCTAATTAATCGTCCATTGCCCTCTATTTTCCCCTTGATTCTTGTTGTTTTACACGGTCAATTAGAGGAATTAGGGTTCGCAATTTTCGATCAAAAATCGCCATTCTTGCTTGTTTTGTCGATTAATTGCTCAATTTGTAGGTTCCTCATCATCAAGTAAGTAATTCCAATACTTCTTTGCATTTTAATTTTATTAATTTTGCTCTTTATGAAGTGAATTAGGAATTAGGGTTTCGAAATTCCTTATTGGGTCGAATTTTTCGACTATAATTGTGATTCTTTGCCTAATTTGTCTTACTTGATGATTAATTCCCTTACCTCATTGATTTTCACATGTTTGATTCGAACTTTATGGGAAATTTGCGATTACGGTTTCTATCAATCGAAATTTTCGGCTATGAATTGGGTTTTTACTGCTGCCATATGCTTTATTGCTTCAATTGTTGCTTAACTTTGCCGCCTTCGTCATCTACTACCCTTCCCCTATCACTGTTTACCTGCTTTATTCGAATTTGTTGAGGAAAATTTGGGAATTTTTGGGCTGATAAGTCGAATTTTTCGACTGTCTTTGGAAATTCTCTGCTGTTTAACTGCTGTTTTCTTATCAAATTCCCCTGCCCTATTTGTTTAGGATGGATTCTAGCTCTGTGCCTTCCACTAGCTCTACTGTCAGTCCGTCCTTGCCGGAGACGGTGGTCCCTGCTGTCACCACCGCGTCCGTACCTGCTAGTACTGCAACCACTGCTTCTGTTTTTCTTGTTAGCGCTGCCGGTACTGTTTTTGCACCTGCTAGCACTGCTGCTAGCCTTTCTTCCTCAGTGGCGGTCTCTGCTGCATCTACTATTGCAGCTACAGCTTCTACCTTAGCCACGGTGAGCACCCATGTGGCGGACTCACCTGCAGTCATAGCCGCCTTCAGAGCGGGCCTAGTTCCTCGTACCGTCAGTGGACGGTCTTCTACTTCAGGTTCTAGAGGCCGCGACCGTGGTCGTGCTACACCTGTTGCTGGTCGTGTTACGATTCGAGTGGACGACACCCTCGACTCCCACCCTGAGTACCCGCAGGTAATTTTTGTTAATGGTGTACATCGTACTAGATTTTATAACTTAGTTGACTGTGACTTTCTCCCTACGCGCTTTCTTTGCCGTACGTCACTTCAGAGGCTCGGCTTCTATGAGCCAGTCTGTGAGCTTTTACGGGGCACGGGGATGACCGGACTTATTACCATGTGTGGACCTTTAGGGAGTTGAGCCTTGAGTTTTTCAGCTCCTCTACCTTTTCCTTCGGGGCACACGATGCTGTCCTCACTAGTCTTTCTGTGTCCTTCCGGTTGTATAATCGGACCTTTTCTATGACACTTGAGGATTTTGGTACCCAACTCGGCCTTTCCTTTACGGGAGCCACTATTGCCCCTAGAAAGGTCATTAGTCTCCTTTGGCGGGATTTGGCACATACTCCTTTTCACGAGCGAAAGCTCGCCTAGGTTCACCTTCTCCCCGCCCGTTACTTCCTCAGACTGATGGGAAGTACTATTTTTGGCCAAAAGGAGCCAAACAACATCAACAACAACGAGCTTTCTATCTTAGGCAGTTACCTGAACATCGACGGCGAGGATCCCTTTACCCTCAACATCGCTTATTTGACCGCCAAGTACTTCCAGGTTCAGGGAGAGAAGCTCATAGGCACTATCGTCTGCGGTGGCATAGCCGCCTTTCTTGCCCGTTCTCTCCTCACCGTCTTGTCTCGTGACTTACCTTATATAGACGGTGATAGGTATCTGAGCCTAGCTGCCATGCACTCTTAGACTTGGCTGACCACAGACTACCGGACATGGAAGATAAATGGTTCCCTGTCCGTAGACCTTCCTTGTGACACCCTGCCTCGTCTCGCCCCTTTGCCTACTATTGCACGGGGCGCCCGGCCACCACCTTTACCCGAGTACCACCTACCGATCCGCCCACATACTACCATACCCGCCGCTAAGAAGCGGCGTAGACTTGAGACCGGAGAGGGATCTCCACCTTCCATGGGTGGCCAGACTTCCACGGCCACACCTACCCCGATCCCTACTCCTACTCCTACTACCGCGCCTGCTGACCAGACACAGCCGGTCCTACCGGCTAATTTTGTACTTCCTCCACCCTTTGAGGCGTCCTCGGTCATGGACCAAGGGCGCCGTGACGGTTTGTTGATTGAGATTGCAGAGAGACAAGCTCGTATGGAGAGGGACATAGCTTTGACTTTATTCCCTCTATACGAGTATCACATGCGGCGACACCGTCCGATCCCAGAGAGTTGGCTACACCCTTCCTTTTACCGGTACCCAGCTGAGGGGTACCCGGAGACTGCTAGTGAGGAGGAGGACGAGGACGAGGACCCGACGACGGCAGCGGAGAGAGCTCGAGCTGAGGAGAGGAGGAGAGAGAGCAGGAGGTGGATCCGGACTACACTGTGACGGTGGAGGACGTGACGGAGGAGGCTGACGAGTAGCTGCTGGTCTACTCATTTCCCCAGTTTTCAGGCTTGTTTGGGGAAGTTCGTGTTTTGTATATCTATTCTCGCTCTTTTATTTATTTTGTCTCCTTTTTATTTTATTATTTTTTCATTCTTTATTGGTTGTATATTACCGTTCCCCTGTATATATCCGCTGGTGTATGCTGGAGGACAACGAGGGTGTTGTCCGTTTTGGTTTGGGGAGGGTATTGCATTCTTTTGAGTCTGCTTTTGCATTTGTTTTGCATTCAAGTTTATATTTCCAGCTTGTATTGTTTATTTATTTCATTTAAATTCAAAAAATCCAAAAATATTAGAAAAATTTCAAAAATTCAAAAAATATTCACGTTTATTTTGCATATAGGTTGAGTCGGAACGGTTGATTTCCGTGATGATATCGCATTTTAACTTGTCATTTTACTTGAGCCTTGCACTTTTATTGACGGTTATTAGCTTTGTCATACGCATAGTCTACGAGTTTTTGTTCAAATATAGCTGACTGTTTAGACTTGACCTGATAAATCGACAAGCTACTTATAATTTCCGAGTTAGAGAGCCCATAACTGGTGACATTCATGACCAGTTCATTAGGAATTGAGAGTAGTACTCCTTGCATAGCATGTTCATCATTTTTGCACTTTTATGACATTCGATTTCTTGTCAAATTCACACATTCGGGTTCGTGGTCGGTGTCACATGCAGGGAGGTGCTTGCAAATTTTCCCCTTTTCTTATATTTTTCACCCATTTAGCTCCACTTAAGCCAAAACTTGCCTTTTTGACCCACTAGCTACATCCCAAACTGAGCCTGCCTAGTCAAGCTAGTTTAGTTTGTCTTTTGTGGTATATTTTTTCGTCTGCAGTTTGGCCCGTATCATTTTGATTGGCGTTGGTGTAAATAAAGAAAGGAAAAAAAGGAAGAAAAAAAAGAATTGAAATTGAAAAGAAAAAAAAAAGACGTGAAAAGAGAAAAAGAAAAAAAATCACTACAAAGAAAAGGGTCCATAGCGACGGAAAACTCCGTCGCATATATGTTAATCCCGTCGCAAAAATAGATCTTGCGACGGAATTACGACGGATTTAACCCATCGCTCTATTTCGTCGCAAAATTTGGTTTTGCGACGGGAATTCCGTTGCAACTAAATATCTGCGACGGAACAAAGCGTCGCACAAACCCGTCGCAAAGAAGGGACTTGCGACGGAAATTCCGTCGCCATCCACTGTTCATGGGAGGCCACGTGGACATAATGGTCAACCTAAAAGTCAATATATGCGACGGATTTTCCGTCGCAGATCACTGTTCATACAGGCCACGTAGGCACTTAAGTCAACCAGAAAGTCAATATCTGCGACGGAAAATCCGTCGCAGATCACTGTTCATATGGGACACGTGTCCCCAAAGTAAACATGAAAGTCAACATTTGCGACGGATTTTCCGTCGCAAATTCCGTCCCAGGGAAGAAATAACCAGTGGGTTTACAGCGCTTTTCCAGCGCCCAAATTGCTTTGAAAGCAATTACATATACTCCCGGTTTCCTACAAACATACAGAAAATCCAGCAATTGACAAATTCACAACTCGTTCAAGACGATATTTCCAAACAACGTCTTCGCATTAACTTAAAATAAAAGGTTTACAACCGTTTAGTACAATAATTGTTCAACAAAGAAAGCCAAAGAAGTCCATAAACTACGGGGTAGGAGTGATAACTACTAATCAACAAACAACTACATCAATACACGGGAGTAGGAGTAGGCCTAGCATTGTCGCCACCATCATCATCAAAGTCATTTCTAGCTTGAGATGGACCTCCGGGGTTACAAGTTTGAGTGGTAAAACCTTGTTGGCTCAAGAACTCCTCTATTGCCGCAAGCCTTTGAGATTGTTCGGCCTCGACTTGCTTAAGTTGGGCATTCTCTTTTGCGACTCTACCAACAAAACCCGGAGTATGAGGAGTAGAAAAGAGGTTACCAGTCGAGCGGCGGTGGTGCTCCTAAATTTGTGGTGCTGGATTTCCCGCGCCAAGTACTCTACCTTTCTTATCAAATCCTCCATGTTCTTCAATATAAATCTCATTATCATCGATGTTCTCGACCCCTTGACTCACGTCGAGTTTTCTTTGAGATGATTTTACCCTATATCAATAAAAAACGAAAGATTAGATACCATCTACTAAATAATCATGATTGAAAAAATGAGTTAAAAATTAAATAATTTTAGTAACTTACGAAGAGTTGACCAGTTTTTTTGGATAACCATCCTTTTGTGCCATGCTTCCTTGTCTTCTCCAACACTTACAAAGCGGACGGAATATCTCCTTTCCCATCTTTATCAATCTGCAATTTTGATACTTGTTAAATATAATTAGTAACTTTAAATAAAGTTAAAGAAAAAAAAGGTACTAAATTAAAAAAAAAAGTGAAGAATTTACCATTGAGTCCATATATTGCAAAGTGCTTTTTCGACCCATTACGTGAGTAGCCAACGCCTTCCCTTTCTCGTCACTTCCCGACCTACGGTTGGCCGAATTCTGCTCCGATCTTCACGTGAAACTAGGATCTTCAAGTGGTCTATTCTTCAATTGACGGTGCAAGTCAACACTAATCCAATCCGGCTTTTCATGCTCTTCCTTAAGATAAGCTCGATAAATCATTTGCCGTAAACGGGTCTTCATGGCATCTTCCCTAGCCTTCTTAACCCTTGCCTTGTCACGGGGATCGTAACTAACACGCCACTGTTCAATAAACAATAAAGTTAGAAAATAAACTTTATTGTAAATAAATATAAAATAAATGAATAAAATACCTAATATTAAATTAAATGACAATTTCTAATACCTCAAACCAATTCCACCATTCCTTCTTTAGAGTAGATGACGCCGATTTCCAATTAGGAGCATGTTCTTTGTAGTTGCATCCAATAGTATCCGATATCAAGTTCACAACTTTTTCATCACTGAACCTGAAAAAAAAAGAATGAGAGGATAATATATATATATATATATATATATATATATATATATATATATATATATATATATATATATATATATATATATCGTTATAAAAATAATTAATTACGAAAAATAACATACTTACCAAACGCCTTCTTGCTCAAGAGAATCGAGAGGAATTTTGTCAATCGTTTGGTATTTCTTCATTCTCGTTTCCCTGTCCTTGGTTTCCTGCATTACTATTACTACCATGTCTTCGTCTCCTCGACGCCATAGAAACCAACTAAATTCTTCAACATTGTTAGAAATCAAATAATAGCAACCAAATAACAAATTAGCAAAGTAAGAAATCAAATAATCAAATAATAGCAACAAAAAAAGAAATTGGCAAAGTAAGAAATCAAAGCTTCAAATAATAGCAACAAAATAAGAAATTGGGAAAGTAAGAAATCAAATAATCAAATAATAGCTACCAAATAAGAAATTGGCAAAGTAAGATTGAATGAAAACAAACTAGATTTCATTAAATTAAGCCATACGACATCTTGAACTAATAGTACCAACAAAGTAATAAGATTGAAAGAAAGGGTACAAAACATCTACAACTAATATAAATCCTAGTCATCATCATCATCATCATTATCACTTAAATTAGTGTTTTCGTTGCTTTCAAAAAGCGATTCTAAAAAATCCTCATCATCATCTTCTTCTAAATACTTCTTCAAAGCCTCCTCTCCTAACTCTTCCTCATCTGCCTCCTCTTGCATATCATCATTCTGTACTTGTATTTCATCTCCTTGCGTTTCTTTTTGTTCCTCCTCCACATTTTCATTCTCATCCTCTATTTCAATTATTGTCAATGTTGTATCACCATTATTAACATCTTCTTGAAAGATAGATTCATCAGTAGGAGCATCCACTTGTGATCTTGCCTTTATTTTAAATACTGCTGACCACTGATCTTTATCTCTTTTGATGTTTGGATAAGGAGCATAGCAAATTTGTTCCACTTGATATGCTAACACAAATGGGTCATATTTTGGAAATTTTTTGCTCCGATTAACATCCACAAGTTTATATTCCTTATGTACTTGCATTCCTCTTTCTGAGTTATCTATCCAATTACATTTGAATAAAATAACATTGTAAGGGTTTTTCTCGCCAGTATAAGACAACTCAACAACTTCATTTAGGGTTCCATAGTAGTCAGCTCCTTCAGTCAAACTCACACACACTCCATTGTTAATTGTAGACTTTTCCAAATCTTTCCCATCTATGAAAGCTCGAAATTTGTATCCATTGATGGAATAACGCTTCCATGTTCTTACTTTTTTTGAAGGTCCATTTGCTAAGGCAACTACAACTGGATCTTTTAAATTATTTACCTAGAATTAATGATAATGAACCAATTATTTACCAAATAATAATATAATTTAAATAAGCATTATAGAATATATATTATTTACTTACTTGACCTCTAAGCCAGTTAGGGAATTTTGTTTCAAATTTGTTCCAAATATCCTTGGCCATAGAAACCTCATGATATTCTCTTTTGATGTAATCCTCAAACAACCTATTCAAAAATGCCGAATTAAGTTTTGAATTAATTTTTGCATGTTTTACTTGAAACAACGTTTAAAATTAAAATTTTTTTCACCTACCTTTCCATACGTTTCAACTCATCAGAATCAAAATTAGATAAAACATAGAGGTGTGCACGTTCATATTCGTTATCTTCCAAAAATCTTTCACGACATTTTCCTGAAGTAGTGCCCTCATGATCTTGAAATAGCTCGGGCAAGGTAGAATACTTCGCCTTTTTCTGACCTAAGTCAAGGTCTTTTGCTTTTGTGTCTATATGATCTTTAAAGTAAAAAGAACAAAAATTTGCTATTTCGTCAAGCAAATATGCGTTGCATAATGACCCTTGAACACGAGCTTTATTTCCAATTTTTTTTTTTCAAATGATTCAAGAACCTACAAAAAAATTGGTTAAGAATGAATGAAATTAAGTAATAACCTTAAAAGGCTTCATAAAAGATATTGATATTACCTCTCAAAAGGATACATCCACCTATATTGCACAGGACCACCCACTTTCACTTCATATGGCAAATGATTTGGCAGATGTTCCACTGAGTTAAAAAATGAAGGTGGAAGTATTTTTTCCAATTTGCAGATTATCTCGACAATATTTTTCTCGAGACTTGTTATTTTTTCAATTTGTACTGATGAAGTGCACAAGTCTCTGAAAAATTGACTAATCTCAGTTATGGCATTACACTCATTTTTAGGTAGAAGGTGCCTTAAAGCAACCGGAAGAACGCTCCATAAACACATGATAGTCATGGCTTTTCAAGCCATGTAGCTTCAACTCATTCATATCGACACATCTTCTCAAATCTGAAGCATAGCCGTCCGGAAACTTTAAATTACATATCCAATCACACAACACTTTCTTGACTCTTTTTTCAAAACGACTGAATCCACTTTTCGCGACCTTGAACAAAGTTGTAAGATGTCTTTTTGTGCATTTGGGTTCAAGGTTGTCTTGTCTTTTCTATACATCACCGTGTGAATTAGTTGTTCGAAAAAAAATTTCTCAATATGCATGACATCAAGGTTATGTCGAATTAGTAGTGTGCTCCAATATGGAAGCTCCCAAAAAATACTTTGTTTCCACCACCCAATTCGTTTTGCTTTAACCGTCTTCAATTCATGGTCAGATGCATCCACGATTTTTGGTAAATCTTTCACACATTCCCACACTTGTTCGCCCGATAACCTCGTTCCAGCAACATCGTTCTCTATTCTTCCTTTTCAAAAGTGGACTTTATCCATGCGAAAAGTATGATCAGTGTCTAAATATTGTCTATGACAATCAAACTAACTCCATTTTCTGCTATGCTGAAGCCAAGTCGATTTAGTCTCTTTTTTCGTACAACATGGACATGCATTCTCACCAGCAGTTGACCAACCAGATAACATGCCATAAGCAGGAAAGTCGTTGATCGTCCATAGGAATGCGGCTCTTAAGTCGAAGTTTTGTTTCCTAGACACGTCATATGTAAACAATCCCGTGTCCCACAATTGCTTCAACTCGTGAATTAGAGGCTGTAAATAGACATCAAGGTTTTGTTTGGGACTCTTTGGTCCAGGAATAATTAATGTTAAGAACATAAATTGTCTTTTCATGCATAGCCAGGGTGGTAAATTGTAAGGTGTAAGCATCACCGGCCAGCATGAATATGTGTTCCTGAATGGCCCAAAAGCCGAGAAACCATCGGTGCAAAGTCCAAGTCTAACATTCCGAGGCTCAGATGCAAAAGAAGGATGAAGATGATCAAAATGTTTCCACGCCTCACTGTCACTTGGATGAGACATTGTCCCACTAACTCGGGGGTTTTCATAATGCCAACGCATTTGTTCCGCGAGGTTTTTTGTGGCATAAATTCGTTGCAAACGTGGCCCTATTGGGAAATAATTTAAGAAATTTTCGGGGACCCTTTTGCCATTTGCATTCTTTGAACTTTTGTACTTAGCTCTACCACATTTTCTACACTTGTCGAGAAGAGCGTCGTCCATCCAAAAAAGCATACATCCATTAAAACATGCATCTATCGTTTCATGAGGAAGTTGAAGAGCTTTGAGAACATTTTTGGTTTCATAGAAGTTACGCATCAAAATATGATCTTGAGGAAGAAGGTCTCCCATGAGTGACGTGAAACCATCTACACATTTATGGGCTAAGTTGTGTTCACATTTCGGAGCGACAAGCCTTGCAAATGATCGTAGCAATGAGAGTCGACATCCCTCGTAGACAGGTTGCTCGGCACGTTTTAACATTTGAAAAAAGGCTAATACATTGGGATTTGGAGATTCATCAACCACCTCGGCATTAAGAGCTTCTTCCCTAATTTGATCAATGCTATCGCGCAACGCATCCTCTACCATATCCCTATAAGGATTGTCAGAGGGCATTGCCATTTCCTCTTCCTCAACGGGGAATTTCTCTCCGTGACACACCCAATCATAATAGTTGTCACAAAAACCCTTTAGACCAAGGTGTTTTCGTACTTCTTGTTCAACTAAAGACTTTCTATTTTTGCACTTACTACATGGACACCTAATTTCTTTATTTCTAATGAATTCGTCTTGTTGCTTAACATAATCAATGAATTTATTAACCCCTATTACGAATTCTTTCCTTAATTTTTTATTGGAATCCAACCTTTCATACATCCAGTTTCGTTCTAATCTCTTCATTGCAAATCTACATATATATTAGTAAATAAAAATTATTAATAAAAATGGTAAGAGCATTCATAAACTTATCTTTGAATTTTTCATACAACAACAACAACAACAACAACAACCACCACAACCACAACCTGCAAAAAAATACTTTCAGTATTGGGGTCCTTATCTCTCCAACCTAAACCCATCTTTGAATCTTTCATACCATTAGTAAATACCCAATTTTTTTTCTTGATAGTAATGAGACAAAAATTCGGCAGCACTTCCTTACAGTTCTCCAAATACATTATTTAGAATGAATTCTCACTCTACATATGTATTCGGAGAACATTAAAGGAAATGTCAATCAAATTTTGTCTCATAACAATCAAGAAAAAAATTGAGTATTTACCACCTAAATGGCATAAAAGATTCAAAGACAGTCCCAAAACGGGGACTATTCAAGAATTACACCTAATGTGTAATCCCTGAACGGGTACTAGGTCAAAAATATATTAACAATCACAACACAAGCATCTGATGAATTAATATTTGTAAAAAATATATATATGACACAAATGTACACAACTTATCAAAACAAACTTAATAATTACTAATAAATCTTATAAAACTAAGCAAAAGTAGAGTAAGCATCATTAAATTGGTTTAAACATCATAAATTGTCTTTTAATTAAACTAAATCATTTTAATAATCCTAAACTTAATTAAATTAAGCATTATAAAATTGATTTAAACATCCTAAATTGGCTTTTAACTAAATTAAACTACCCTAATAATCCTAAACATTCTAAATTAGATATTAATTAAACTAATTTATTTTACCAATCCTAAACTTAATTAAACTAAATATTATAAAATTGATTTAAACATCCTAAATTGGCTTTTAACTAAATTTCACTATCCTAATAATACTAAACATCCTAAATTGGCTTTCAACTAAACAAAACAATCCTAATAATACTAAACATCCTAAATTGGCTTTCAACTAAACTAAACAATCCTAATAATACTAAGCATCTTAAACTAATCATAATTAATTTAAACAATAACCATAAACCCTAATTAATCAAAATAGTAAAATAAATTAAACAAACCTTAAATTAATTAAGAGATGGAGACAAGGGAGAAGAGCGGCGGCGGCAGGAGCAAAGGGCGGCGGCGGCGAGGGAGCTCGGCGGCAGAAAAAAAAAGGGAAAGGGGAAAGGAAAAAAGGGAAAGGGGAAAGGAGAAGAAAGGGGAAAAGGGAAAGGAGAAATAGGAGGAGTGATTTGGGGAGTAGGGTGGTGGTGGGAGTGGTGGTGGTGGGAGTGGTGGTGGTGAGATTGAGGGAGACGGAGTTTTGGGTGATTTGAGGTAAATAATTGAAGAGTGATAATGAAGGGGGAGGAAGACGCTGCTGCCCGTATAAAGAAAGCATGCGACGGACTTTCCGTCGCAAACATAAAATAATAATAAATCCTGCGACGGAATTTCTGTCGCAGACTTAAAATAATATTATTTTTCCATCGTGTTAAGAGGTGTACAGCTGGACACTTTAAAATGTCTACGACGGAAATTCTGTCGCACAAAAAATATTATTTTAATATAGCGACGGAAATTCCGTCGCAGAATTTATTATTATTTTATTATCGCGGCGGAAATTCCGTCGCAGACCTTCCCGCCATGTCAGAAAATTTGGCGGTCTGGGAAAATAGGCTGCAACGGAAAGTCCGTCGCAAGTCCGTCGCACAGCATGAGGTCCGACGCAGTGTCCGTCACAGGTTTAAATTTGCTACGGATTAATATTCCGTCGCAGTGTGTCCGTCGCATCGAAACGTTTTTTTTGTAGTGAATGAAATGAAAAAAAATCAGAAAATCACGTGAAAACCAGGAAGAATGAAAGTTGGAAATTTTGAGCTGGTTTGATTTTGAGTCCGTCTGTGTTCACTTTTATATTGTGACGGTCTCACTCCATTTTATTCCATATTTTTGAGGAGATAGTGTAAATGGGTGGTGAGTTGTGTGCCAAATGAGGGGCACTTATACTTAATTTTTGACGCGGATATGGACCCAATGGAAGAAGTTGTGCTCGACATAGAGCACCCATCAAAACCAGGCCCAAATAATACATTTCTTATGCATGAAAATTGGATGGGTTTGCGTAAAAGAGAGGTATTATGTGCGGTTGAAGCTCGAGACCCGTACACCCCTTGATGCCGTGTGGGAACAAAAGAAAAATCAAATGGGAACAAGGGGAGAGGGCCGAATGTGGCGGCACCAAGGGAGAAGAATCCTAGTTTATATTTTTGCATTTTTCAACATAGTTTGAATAAGATTTGACAAAAGAGTCTAAGTTGTAAGTTCTATGCATCTAATCATCCTAGAACTTACAAACTAGCATTTAATGTTTTACTTGGAGGCCAAGGCTTTTGTCCTATATAAGGACCTAGCCTCCCTCATTTGTAATCATCCAAGTTGAAGTAAAAACATTTTAGAGAGAGAAACTTGTTGGTTTCAATCTTTTTCAAAGAGTCGATGATTTCGAGTCTTGCCTTAAATTAAGGACGTGCTCCGCAGTTTGAGTTGAATTGCTTGACGCGTTTCGAGTAATTCCCCATTGTTATCACTATAGGTCTAGTGATACCAAATATCCCATTGTTTTCGATCTCTTCTCAAGGAATCGAAACAAATATCCTTTATCCTTTGCACAACAAAACCCAAAAACAAAACAATTAAGTCTTCCGCTACGTATACGCATCAAATGGTATCGAGCTTGGCTCTTGATCACCCCAAAAAAATCAAGACGGTCCTAAGGAGGTCCCAATCGCTTGATAGTTGAATATCCAACGCGCTTGGTATTCAAAGATTAAACTCGGCGAGGTAGTTGAGGTTTAATCGATTGGATCTTGAAGGCACGAATTGAACAAAAAAAAAAAAAAAAAAAAAAAAAAAAAAAAAACTGTTCACGGTACTGTTCACTGACAAAAAAAAAAAAAAAAAAAAAAAAAAAAACCACACATCTTTCTTTTCAAAAAAAAAAATCAAAAACACCAATCACCAAACATGAACTTCGACGATCCCAACTTTCTCAAGGATCTTCAAAAGGCCCTAAAGAATTTACAAGAACACGATCCCAAATGGCAGCCAAGACGTGAACGAGTCATTGACGAGTTCAAAATGAGTGAACTACCCGAGTTCACAGGAGGCACGGATCCCGAGTCTTACCTTGAATGGGAAAGACAAATAGATCGGATGTTTGATTTTAAGGGACTCGATGATGAACAGTGCTGCAAGTACGCCATTTTGAAATTAAGAAATGGGGCTTCATTATGGTATGAAAGCCTTAAGACCAGAAGAGTTCGAGCCGGAAAGGCAAAGATAACATCATGGCACGTGCTTAAATTCAAATTACGGAAAAGATATGTACCCGCCACACATAGGCTCACGACCTATCGTAAGATCACCGATCTTACCCAAGGAAGGCTAAGTGTCCTGGAATACATTAACGAATTTACAAACCTAGCCTTGATGGGAGACTTGGTGGAGGATGAGGACATAAGAATGGCGCGATTCCTACGAGGTCTAAACCGCAACATCGCCCATGTTGTCGAGTTACAGAATTACTCAAATTTCGATACCTTGTGTAGTATGTGTCTCAAAGTGGAGGCACAAGGAAAGACGAAGGTAGCAACCACCTATGGTGAGAATAGCCGGACTTGGAAAAATGAGAACAACTCAAGGACAAGCACCACGGGAAATACCACCGATCCCAAGACGACTCCTACCTCCAGTGCTGCTATCAAACCGCCCGCCTCAAAGGAGAATAGCTACACGCAGATTCGGTGTTTTAAATGTCAAGGGTTTGGACATTTCAAAAATGCGTGCCCGAATCAACGAACCATCACACTAAGAGAGGCCGTGGAATGTCGTGATGAGTGTTCAAGAGGAGGAAAGAACTGAGGGTATTTTTAATTTAGAAGGAGATGAGGAAGAGGCACCCGCCGGGAACGCCGAAGATTACGTCGCTCCTAGTTATGATTGCAATTTGGTTCTCCGAACCCTGCAAGCTCAAACGTCGCCCATTGAAACGGAGCAACGAAGTCAAATATTCCACACCAAATGCCAAGTGAAGGACAAATGGTGTAGCATAATCATTGACGGAGGCAGTTGCACCAACGTGGCCTCAACAGAAATGGTGGAGAAATTAAAACTACCCACGATCCCTCACCCAAAACCATACGCCCTGCATTGGTTGGATGACGAGAATAAGGTGAAAATCACTAAGCAAGTGAGGGTGGCACTGACCATGGGATCTTACAACGACGACATCCTATGCGATGTTGTACCAATGGATGCATGTCATGTCCTATTAGGACGACCTTGGCAGTATGACCGGGATGTGGTGCATCGCGGTCGAAGCAACGAGTACAAGTTGGTAAGTAAGGGAAAAAGAATTGTCTTAAAACCAATGGCGCCAGGTGAAGTACGTTCTATGAGTGCCAAGCGTGGGACGACCACTAGCATGACCATGCTTGCTAGTGAGAAAGAGGTGGACGAGGCCATTATCAATGGCAACCAGGTTTACCTAATGGTGGGCAATGAGACTCCTAGCAACGAAAGTAAGGATGGACGATTAACCTCGCTCTTGGAAGAATTCAAGGATGTTTTCCCCGATGAATTACCCGCTGGGTTACCACCTATTTGTGGGATCGAACACCAAATCGACCTCCTGCCCGGAGCTCCTTTGCCAAACAAAGCTGCCTATCGGTGCAATCCGATGGAGACCAAGGAGTTACAGCGGCAAATCGAAGAGCTAATGGAACGAGGCTATGTACGCGAAAGCATGAGTCCATGTGCCGTCCCTACACTACTTGTTCCAAAGAAGGATGGGACGTGGCGAATGTGCATCGATAGCCGAGCCGTGAACAACATCACTATCAAGTATCGGTTTCCAATTCCGAGGCTTGATGATATGCTCGACGAGTTACATGGAGCCGAGATCTTCTCTAAAGTTGATTTGAGGAGTGGTTATCACCAAATTCGGATGAGAGAAGGGGACGAGTGGAAAACTGCGTTTAAAACTAAGCATGGCTTATACGAGTGGACGGTTATGCCATTCGGCTTGACAAACGCTCCAAGCACCTTTATGCGACTCATGAACGAAATACTCAAGCCTTTCCTAGGCAGATTTGTAGTCGTTTACTTGGACGACATCTTGATCTACAGTCGGAGCAAGGATGATCACTTCCAACATCTTCGTAAGGTGTTCAACACACTTCGGGAGCAACAACTCTATGGTAAGAAGGAGAAGTGCTCGTTCTTAGTCGAGAGCGTTATCTTTCTTGGATACCGGGTTTCTAAGGAAGGGGTCTCCGTCGATCAATCCAAGATTGAGGCAATCAAATCGTGGCCTGTTCCGAAAACTGTCACAGAAGTCCGATCCTTTCACGGACTTGCTTCATTCTATCGGAGGTTCATTCGGGATTTCAGCACCATCGCTAGCCCTATCACTGAATGTACAAAGAAAGGAACTTTCGTATGGACTCCAGCTGCTCAACGGGCATTCGAGACGATTATCCAAAAACTTTGTGAGGCACCATTGTTGGCACTCCCGGATTTCACCCGCCCGTTCGAAGTCGAATGTGGCGCAAGCGGTGTTGGAATTGGAGCCGTGCTAGTGCAAGGAAAGCGACCCATCGCTTACTTCTCTGAAAAACTGAACGGGGCCAGGCTCAGTTACTCGACTTACGACAAGGAATTCTATGCGATCGTAAGGGCCCTACAACATTGGAGTCACTATCTCCGACCAAGTCATTTCATCCTGCACTCGGACCACGAATCGTTGAAACATATCAATGGGCAGCAAAAGTTGAACTCAAGGCATGCCAAGTGGGTGGAATTTTTACAATCCTTCCATTTCTCCTCCAAATACAAAACTGGCAAAAGTAACGTGGTGGCCGATGCTCTCTCACGCCGATACTCATTATTGACGGTACTCGATGTCCGATTACTGGGCTTCGAGGCACTGAAGGAATCCTACGAGAACGATCCCGACTTTGGGGAAATCTTCAAGATTTGCAAGAACGGGGCTCATGATGAATTCATTACTCAAGATGGTTTCCTTTTCAAAGGTAACAGACTTTGTGTCCCAAAACTCCCGATCCGAGAACTCCTAATTCGAGAAGCCCACGGAGGTGGACTTGGGGGACATTTTGGAGTAAACAAAACTGTGGATATCCTCAAAGAGCATTTTTATTGGCCACAATTACAAGGAGACGTACAAGCGATAGTACGAAAATGCATCACATGTCACATGGCCAAAAGCAAATTCCAACCTGGGGAGTATGTACCTTTGCCTACCCCGTGCCGACCTTGGGAGGACATATCCATGGATTTAATTGTAGCGTTACCGCGGACCCAAAGAGGCAAGGATGCGATCATGGTAGTAGTCGACCGATTCTCAAAGATGGCCCATTTTATCGCATGTCACAAGACCGACGACGCCAGCAATGTGGCGGACTTGTATTTTCGGGAAGTCTTACGACTCCACGGGATCCCAAGAACAATCGTCTCCGATCGAGATTCCAAATTCCTAAGCTACTTCTGGAAAACGTTATGGAGAAGGGTGGGAACCAAGCTTTTGTTCAGCACTTCTCATCATCCCCAGACGGACGGACAAACGGAGGTCACAAATCGCACTCTGGGAACAATGCTGCGAAGTCTGGTGAGTAAAACTCAGAAAGATTGGGATTTGAAACTCGCGCACGCTGAATTCGCATATAACCGCTCCCCAACTTATGCGACAAAGCACTCCCCATTTGAGGTCGTATATGGTATAAACCCGTATTTACCACTAGACCTCATTCCCCTACCCACGGATGAAATCATACACAAGGATGCGGAGTCCAAATTGAAATCAATGATCAAGTGCATGATCAAGTCGGGGCAAGAATTGAGAAAATTAATGAAGTATACAAGCGCAAAGCAAACAAAACCCGCCGGCCAAGGTCTTTCCGCGAAGGAGACCTCGTGTGGTTACACCTAAGGAAAGAGCGTTTCCCGAACAAACGCAAAAACAAACTCATGCCGCGGGCAGAAGGTCCTTACAAGGTAATATCAAAGGTAGGCGACAACGCATACAAGATCGAGTTGCCCGGAGAATATGGGGTACACGCCACTTTCAACGTCGGGGATCTATCTCCTTACATTGACGACGATGGAATCAAGGAATTGAGGGCAATTCCTTTTCAAGAAGGAGGAGATGACGCGGATATGGACCCAATGGAAGAAGTTGTGCTCGACATAGAGCACCCATCAAAACCAGGCCCAAATAATACATTTCTTATGCATGAAAATTGGATGGGTTTGCGTAAAAGAGAGGTATTATGTGCGGTTGAAGCTCGAGACCCGTACACCCCTTGATGCCGTGTGGGAACAAAAGAAAAATCAAATGGGAACAAGGGGAGAGGGCCGAATGTGGCGGCACCAAGGGAGAAGAATCCTAGTTTATATTTTTGCATTTTTCAACATAGTTTGAATAAGATTTGACAAAAGAGTCTAAGTTGTAAGTTCTATGCATCTAATCATCCTAGAACTTACAAACTAGCATTTAATGTTTTACTTGGAGGCCAAGGCTTTTGTCCTATATAAGGACCTAGCCTCCCTCATTTGTAATCATCCAAGTTGAAGTAAAAACATTTTAGAGAGAGAAACTTGTTGGTTTCAATCTTTTTCAAAGAGTCGATGATTTCGAGTCTTGCCTTAAACTAAGGACGTGCTCATGCATTTGAGTTGAATTGCTTGACGCGTTTGA